>NC_058081.1:425210761-425480761 GCF_014858855.1 Bufo gargarizans | reverse complement strand
TGCTAGTGGAAGACAGCTACCTGGGATAAGAGGTTGTCACTGAGACAAAATATCAGTCAGGAGATGAACAATGTTGGCATAACAAGCACATGCAGCAAGGATTGCTGCAAGGTCCTCCATTTTGTTTCTCCAAAAGATCATAGGCAGCAGAGGGGAAAGAGACTACGACCTACAGAAAGCTGAAACTGGTCAATGGAGCCACCAAGATGTTCAAAAATTGTCGACTCCTGGAATGTGGACTGCAGACATGGTTGGAACCTGGGCCTCTGCCCATTTCAGGATCCTGGCAGATTCCACATTACTGCAGAACCATGGGTCCCCAGAGGCAATAGCAGATTCACCATACATATAAAGCCATATGCACACAGTCATAGTATGCCGGTGTGGGATGAGGGAGTAGTTGTGCACAATGGTGGCTCCAAGGCTTATGGGTGACAAAGGAGCTGGCCTGCATAGTCCCAACTTTGCCTTCACGGGGTAGGATGGAACGGTGAGGGAGGAAGACAAAACTTTATCCTCCCACTGGGGAAAAAAAGAAAGCAGACAGTAGTCTTCCCCATTGGGGAAAACAGGGGAGAAGAATGGTTTCCATTTTCCACCTAAAGGAGAAAAAAAAGGGGGAAGTTCCTGCATGCATGAAACTGATACCACTCAGTCCCTGCATGAGGTAGTATAGCTGGGTAGAAGCTAACATTTTATGGCTTCGCATTAGTGTCCTTCTCCTAGTGGCAGAGGCTATACCCATGGTCCCTTGCCCCCCAATGTCAAGAATGAGAAAGAAAAGCATTTAAGGACAATTTTTTCCCTGTAATCTCCAATCTCTGCAGTGAGAGCTGGATTACACAGTAAGTAACACAGCTTGCACTGGCACCGAAAAGTTATTACCCATGTGGTACACGACTACAACAACCAGTGGATGGAGCTACTGCAACACCTGATTGGCGTGTGGTGCAGGGTGACAAAGACACCCACCAAAATCAGACATTGATGGCCTATATAATAAACTTTCCACTTTTGCATTTTACTCCCATCCTTCCCATAGTCCAAACTTTAAAATTTTTCTGTTGACACAGCCTAATAAGGGCTTATTTTTTTGGGGGAAAAAAAAAATTATAATTTCTAATGGTGCTATGTATGGTTGCACACCATGTGGTGGGAAGCGGAAAAAAAAAAGAATCTAAAAAAAAAAAAAGAATCTAAAAAAAAAAAGAATCTATTCTGACAAAGGTTTTTATAAATTATTTTTTTTACACTACACTATGAAGTAATATTGACCTGTTAGCTTCATTCTCCAGGTCAGTACGGTTAAAATGATACCACACTTGTATAATTTTTCTTGCGTTTTAATACTGAAAAAACATTTAAACCTGAGAAAAAAATATATATATATTTTTATCACCATATTCTGACCCCTATAATTTTTTTTGTAGTTAAGTGTACGGGGCTGTGTGAGGGCTCATTTTTTTGTGGGGCGATCTGTACTTTTCAGTGATACCAATTTGATGTGTGTGTGATTTTTTTATCACGTTTTATAAAAAAAAAAAATTGGGAGTGTGAAGTGACAAAACGACAGGTTATCATTATAATAGTGTGTATGGACAGGTCCTCTTTTAACAACCTCGGCACCCCTAGCTTAAACCCCCTTAATGACCAGACCACTTTTTACAATTCTGCACTACACTAATTTCACGGTTTATTGCTCCGTCATGCAACTTACCACCCAAAAAAAAAAAAAAAGACATTTTTCACTTTGTTGTAAAATTTTTCAATTAAAACTACATTTCTATATAAACTTCTCTAAATTTATTGTTCTACATGTCTGTGATTTAAAAAAATGCAATAAGAGTATATTTATTGGTTTGGGTAAAAGTTATAGCGTTTACAAACTATGGTGCAAAAATGTGAATTTATGCACTTTGACTTTCTGAGCACCTGTCTTGTTTCCTGAGGTTCTACAATGCCCAAACACCCCACAAATGACCCCATTTTGGAAAGTAGACACCCTAAGGTATTCGCTGATTGGCATAGTAAGTTCCTGGAAGTTTTTATTTTTTGTCACAAGTTAGCAAAAAATGATTATAAATTATTTTTTTTTTCTTACAAAGACTCATATTCCACTAACTTGTGACAAATTTTTTTTTTTTTACATGAACTCACCATACCCCTCACGGAATACCTTGGGGTGTCTTCTTTCCAAAATGGGGTCACATGTGGGGTATTTATACTGCCCTTGCATTTTAGGGGCCCTAAAGCATGAGAAGTAGTTTGGAATCCAAATGCGTAAAAATGCCCTGTGAAATCCTGAAAGTACTCATTGGAATTGTGGCCCCCCTTGCGCATCTTGGCTGCAAAAAAGTGTCACATGTGGTATCGCTGTACTCAGGAGAAGTAGGGCAATGTGTTTTGGGGTGTATTCTTACATATACCCATGCTGGGCGAGAGAAATCTCTCTAAAAGACAACTTTTCCCATTTTTTTTTTTATACAAAGTTGTCATTTGACAGATATTTCTCTTACCCAGCATGGTTGTATGTAAAAAGACACCCCAAAACACATTTCCCTACTTCTCCTGAGTACGGCGATACCACATGTGTGACACTTATTTGCAGCCTAGGTGTGCAAAGGGGCCCAAATTCCAAGGAGTACCTTTTAGGAGGGCATTTTTAGGCATTTGGATTCCAGACTTTTTCTCACGCTTTAGGCCCCTAAAATGCCAGGGCAGTATAAATACCCCACATGTGACCCTATTTTGGAAAGAAGACACCCCAAGGTATTCCGTGAGGGGCATGGTGCGTTCCTAGAATATATATTATTATTTTTTTGGCACAAGTTAGCGGAAATTTTTTTTTTTTCTCTTATTCTCTTACAAAATCATTTTCCGCTAACTTGTGCCAAAAAAAAAAAAAGAGAATAAGAGAATAAGAGAAAAAAATAATAATTTCCGCTAACTTGTGCCCAAAAAAAAGGTTGTACGAACTCACCATGCCACTCACTGAATACCTTGGGGTGTCTTTCCAAAATGGGGTCACTTATGGGGTATTTATACTGCCATGGCATTTTAGGGGCCCTAAAGCGTGAGAAGAAGTCTGGAATATAAATGTCTAAAAATGTTTATGCATTTGGACTCCGTGAGGGGTATGATGAATTCATGTGAGATTTAATTTTTTGTCACAAGTTAGTGGAATATGAGACTTTGTAAGAAAAAAAAAAAAAAAAAAAATATCTTCTATGAACTCGCCATGCCCCTCAAAAGTGATCTTTATAGCACCGCAGTGATTTTACTGTGTTTTTGCAGTGATCAGAACAAAAAATATTCTGTCACTGCGGTGGGGCGGACTGAACGCAAGTGTGCACACAAGATCAGGCCTGATCAGGCGAACACTGCATTTTTTGTAGAGCCTATAGAACAGTGCGGTGCTACTTATTACAGCGCTGCCTGTAACCTCTGGTGGTCGATCCAAGCAAAAGGGACCACCAGAGGACCAGGTATACCCAAAACTTAAATCCCAGCAACGTTTCGGCCTACTCAATGAGGCCTGTATCAAGGCCTCATTGAGTAGGCCGAAACGTTGCTGGGATTAAAGTTTTGGGGTCTTCATCCTGTCACCTAAAGCTGGAAGTGCTGCCTCGTTATTTGCAAAGTACATATCGGAGGAGAAGCCGACCTCTGTGAGGAGTTGCACCCAGTGCACATGGTCTGACTGTGCTGCTGCAATATTTGTGATTATCTCTCTATCTATCTATCTATCTATCTCATCTACAGCCTGCCGGTTCCTGTGAACGCGCGCGTGTTCACAGGAAATCTTGCCTTTCGTGAGATGATGCGCCGGCGCGTCTACGAGGAACAGGGCAGTTAAACAGGTTCTAGGGAAATGAGTTAAAATGGCCACCAGCATGCACTTGCACAGCTGCCTAGGGGGGATTAGGGGGATCATGCCTATGATACACAATTACGGCTGCAGCCCGACAGGAAAACTGACCAATATGTAGTATATTCAAGTGCCAGGGAGCTCTGCGAGTGGAGGCAACCTGTCTCGTTTTGGGACAGCTTGCTGGCAGCCATTTAAAATCTTTCCCAGAGAACCCCTGGGTTCCGCTTATGAATTTAGGGTGCATTCACATGACTGCATTTTCAACATTTTTGCGGATCACACAATGACACATTCATTTTAATAGTGCAGCGAAAAATACAGACAGCACATAAATTGTCATCTGTGTGCTGTTCGCAATTTATAGAATATGTCCTTTAAATGTAGATTTTGAGGACAAGGTCGTGGCAACGCACCCTTAGGGCCCCAGACAGCTTTAAATTAATGTTTAATTGAAAGTTGATGTAGAAAATTAAACAGGATTTTATTATTTTAAGAAAAAAAAAATGAATTTCATGATGCATTTCCTGTGATCAATTTCTCTAACTTTCTCCTCAACATTCCTATGCAGCATATAGCCGTAATTTGTTGACATGTGAGAAAATAAGGTCTTTGCAGAATAGTAGTTAAGAGATTTTAATCAAGAAATACCTTTGCTTAAAAGAAACTGAACAGTGCAGAGGTGTCCAGCTCGTGCTGCTTTCATCAGAGGAGTTCTACCTCCTTCACATTCATGTTCCTGCCAAAAGAAAGAAAATAAGCATTCAATATTGATATACTGACTGCACAGGTTAACCCCTTCTACCCCAGGACAGTTTTCACCTTCCTGTCTAGTCCATTTTTTGCAAATCTGACGTGTCACTTTATGTGATAACTTCGGAACGATTTATGGAGCCATTCTGAGAATGTTTTCTCGTGACACATTGTACTTCATAATGGTCATAAATTTGAGTCAATATATTTCACCTTTATTTATGAAAAAATCCCAAATTTAGCAAAAATGAAGGAAAATTCGCACAATTATAAAAATTTCTCTCTCTCTCGGCTTTCAACTCCTTAAGACATACATGTACATAATCTCTAGCCGTGACTTAAGGATCAGAGAAGTACATGTACGTCATGGTAATACCCGGACCCCTTCTGCATGCGCCGGCAACAGTGAAATCACAGATGCCGGCGCATTAACCCCTGCACAGCTGCAGTCAGCGTTGACAGTGGCATATGCAATGTCCGCGCAGGGAGGAAACAGCCATCGGGTCTCCATGCTGCTGTGACGGGGACCCGATGGCATGGAAGGAAGCACGATGCCTTCCTTAGGCATCGTGGATGCCTTCCGAGAGAGCCTGTGAGATCAAGCCCCCTGGATCTCACAGGCAGGAGGGCTGTAAGTGTATTACAGTGTGTAATGCACTTACAGCCAATGCATGACAATACAGAAGTATTATCATGCAATGTAAAGGGGAAGCAGACCCCTAAAAGTTAAAGTCCCAGAGTGGGACAAAAAAAATTAAGAATTTGAAAAAGTAAAAAAAATTGATAAACGTTTCCCTCAAAAATGTAAGTTTCAAGTAACATTAACATTCCCCATATGTCGACTTTATGTTTGCATCCTTTTGTTCATTTTATTTTTGGGGGACGTTAGAAGGCTTAGAATTTTAGAAGCAATTCTAAAAATATTTTAAAAAAAATAATATCCAAAACCCACCTTTTTAAGGACCAGTTCAGGTCTGAAGTCACTTTGTGGGGCTTACATAGTAGAAATCCCACATAAATGACACCATTGTAGAAACTACACCCCTCAAGTTACTCAAAACTGATTTTACAAACTTTGTTACCCCTTTAGGCATTCCACAAGAATTAAAAGAAAATGTAGATGAAATTTCACTTTGGCATATTTTCCCTTTTGATAAAAAAAAATTTCTTTAGCACAGAGTGTTAACAGCCAAACAAACCTCAACATTTATTACCCTGATTCTGAGGTTTACATAAACACCCCACATGTGATTGTAAACTGATGTAAGGGCACACAGCAGGGTGCAGAAGGAAAGGACTGACGCATTGTTTTTGTAAGGCAGATTTAGCTGGACTGGTTTTTAGACACCATGTCCCATTTAATTTAATGTCCCCCTGAAGCACCCCTACAGTAGCAACTCCCAAAAGTGACCCCATTTTGGAAACTACTGGATAAGGTGAGTTTTATTGGTACTATTTTGGGGTATATACGATTTTTAAATCACTCTATATTACGTTTGTGAGGCAAGGTAACCCAAAAATGGCTGTTTAGGCACTGTTTATTTTTTACAATGTTCATCTGACAGGTTAGATCATGCTCTATTTTTATAGAGCAGGTTGTTAGGGACGCGGTGATATCAAATATGTCTACTCTTTGTTTCAGTTTTACATACAGCATTGTTGAAAATTTTCTCGATTTTCTGAACGCCATATTATATTTTTTTTCTGCCAATAGCCTTGGGCTCGGGCTCATTTTTTTCAGGAAGAGTAGACGTTTTTTATTGGTACAATTCTTGGGTACATATGATTTTTTGATCATTCATTATTACACTTTATGAGGCAAAGGGACAAAAAAAAAAAAAAGGTTGTTGTTTTGGAACAGTTTTTCTTTATTTTTACAGCATTCACCTGAGGGGTTGTCACTTTTTCTAGAGCAGGTTTTTACAGGCGTGGCATACCAATACCCATTAGGTATACTTTTTCTTATTTAAGTTTTACACAATAATAGCATTAAAAAAAAAAATTATGTTTTAGTGTCTCTATAGTCTAAGAGCCATAGTTTTTTTATTTTTTGACCGATTGTTTTAGGTTGGAACTAATTTTTTGTGGGATGAGATGACAGTTTGATTCGTTCTATTTGGGGGGAGAGAGGGCATACGCCTTTTTGATCGCTTGATGTTGCACTTTAAATGATGTTAGGTGACAAAAAAAAAAAGGCTTTTTTGGCACTGTTAATTTCTTTTTACTGTGTTCACCTGGGGAGTTAAGTCATGTGATATTTTTATAGAGCTGGTTCTTATGGACGCGCGATACACAATATGTATACCTTTTATTTATTTATTTCACTTTAACACAATTGCCTTTTTTAAACCCCAAAAAAAAAAAAAACTAGATTTTTGTGAACCTGTAAAATCTCTTTCTCGCTTTATTCATTGGGGGGACACAGGACCGTGGGTATAGCTTGCTGCTGCCACTAGGAGGCGACACTAGGCTGAAAGCTGTTATGCTCTCTCCAGGCTGGAGGGGGTATAGCCTGCAGGGGAGGAGCTATCAGTTTGTGCTTCAGCAGTAGGAGAAACAGTACTGAAACAAAACATAACTAGTAAGGACCACTGCCCAACAAAAACCGAACCGGACACCAGTCCCAACCGGCAACTCTGACCCACTGGCCTCAGAACAACAAGAAAAAATGGGTGGGTGCTGTGTCCCCCAATGAATAAAGCGAGAGAGATTTTACAGGTGAGTTCACAAAAATCTCGTTTTCTTGCTCATATCATTGGGGGACACAGGACCGTAGGACGTCCTAAAGCAGTCCCCGGGGCAGGAAAACGACCACTGGCCCCAACTCCCTCATGTAAGACACTACACTGCGGCCTGTAAAACTGTGCGGCCGAGAGCAGCATCAGCCGAGGCGAAAGAATGCACCCGGTAAAATTTTGTGAAGGTGTGTAAAGAGGACCAAGTCGATGCCTTACACAATTGAGATGCCGAAGCGTGGTGAAGGTGAGCCCAAGAAGCCCCGACCGCCCTGGTAGAGTGAGCCATGATACCGGGAGGAGGAACCCTGCCCTTGGAGCGGTAGGCCTCGGCAATGGCCGATCTAATCCACCGAGCAATCGTCACCTTGGAGGCTGCTAAACCTTTACGAGGACCTTCCAAGATCACGAACAGGGAGTCAGTGCCAGGGGCGTAGCGTGGGGGGGGCCGGAGGGGCCGTTGCCCCGGGCGCCAAATTGCAGGGGGCGCCAGGCATCCGAAATTTCAATGAGGGCTACGGGAGCCTATGGCTCCCGTCCCCTCCGTTATGCCCCATAGGCTTCAGGCCTAGTCCTGAAGCCTATAAGGCAGTAGAGGCGAGCGACGCAGGACTCGGTCACGATAACCTCACTGTGACCTCCTGCGTCGGGTCTCGCGAGATGACGCGATGACGCGGCGCAGGAAGGCACAGTGAGGCGTTCGTGACCGCCTGCGGCGGGAACAAGCGGGGATGGAGATAGTAGGTAAGTATTTTTTTTTTATGTTAACTTACCTAATTGCAGAGGCTCTGGCGGCAGTATGGGGGGTGGGAGAGGAGAGGAGAGGACTGGAGCAGAAAGGCTTCAGTGGCATGATTGGCACAGCAATAAGAGGGGCGATTATATTAGCAAAGAGGGGGGCCAGTACATTAATAACAGAGGGGCCATTACATTAATAACAAAGAGGGGGACATTATATTAGCAAAGAGGGGGGCCAGTACATTAATAATAAAAAGGGGGCCATTATATTAATAATAAAGAGGGGGGCCAGTACATTATTAATAAAAAGGGGGCCATTATATTAATAATAAAGAGGGGGCCATTACATTATTATTATTAATGTAATGACCCCCTCTTCATTATTAATGTAATGACCCCCTCTTTATTATTAATGTAATGACCCCCTCTTCATTATTAATGTATTGGCCCCCTCTTTATTATTAATGTATTGGCCCCCTCTTTATTATTAATGTAATGCCCCCTCTTTATTATTAATGTATTGGCCCCCTCTTTATTATTAATATAATGACCCCCTCTTCATTATTAATGTAATGACCCCCTCTTTATTATTAATGTATTGGCCCCCTCTTTATTATTAATGTAATGACCCCCTCTTCATTATTAATGTAATGACCCCCTCTTTATTATTAATGTAATGGCCCCTCTTTATTATTAATGTATTGGCCCCCTCTTTATTATTAATATAATGACCCCCTCTTTATTATTAATATAATGACCCCCTCTTCATTATTAATGTAATGACCCCCTCTTCATTATTAATGTAATGCCCCCTCTTTATTATTAATGTAATGGCCCCTCTTTATTATTAATGTAATGGCCCCTCTTTATTATTAATATAATGACCCCCTCTTTATTATTAATATAATGACCCCCTCTTTATTATTAATATAATGACCCCCTCTTCATTATTAATGTAATGACCCCCTCTTCATTATTAATGTAATGCCCCCTCTTCATTATTAATGTAATGCCCCCTCTTTATTATTAATGTAATGGCCCCTCTTTATTATTAATGTAATGGCCCCTCTTTATTATTAATGTATTGGCCCCTCTTTATTATTAATGTATTGGCCCCTCTTTATTATTAATGTAATGGCCCCTCTTTATTATTAATGTAATGGCCCCCTCTTTATTATTAATGTAATGGCCCCCTCTTCATTATTAATATAATGACCCCCTCTTTGTTATGAATGTAATGACCCCCTCTTTGTTATGAATGTAATGACCCCCTCTTTATTATTAATGTAATGACCCCCTCTTTGCTAATATAATGGCCCCCTCTTTGTTATTAAAGAGGGGGCCAGTACATTAATAATAAAGAGGGGGCCATTATAATATACAGGGGGAATGAAAGCTATCTGTCTGGCTCTAGCTCAGT
Source organism: Bufo gargarizans (assembly GCF_014858855.1). Taxonomy (NCBI): domain Eukaryota; kingdom Metazoa; phylum Chordata; class Amphibia; order Anura; family Bufonidae; genus Bufo; species Bufo gargarizans. The sequence goes on along the minus strand of NC_058081.1, from coordinate 425,471,247 downwards.
ATTGGGGGGCAGCAGGATGACAGTGTTGAAGGAAGGAGAGCATGATAGTAAAGTGAGGAACCTAAATTTTTTTCGGTGAAACTCTGCAGAGACGAGAAGCGGCTGAAAGAAGTTATCATGGTGGTCTTATCTCTGAATGAAGACGTCGAGGAGAGTCTACATCACAGGAGACGTCACTGGATGTAACAGGTATGGTGCGGTATTCTACTGTAATAATAATGTCCATCCACATATCTGTTTCATGGTAGGGTTGGGGGAGAAGATTGAGAATTTGGCCCATACTGCCGCATTCTGGCCCCAGACTTCAGGTCACACTGTACGTGTTCAGAATTCTGGGGCCTCACACCCATCTACTACATTATCTGTACTCAGAGAGTTATCTCTGTGTTATCTGAGGTGTAACATAGGACTGCTAGTGATCTACTACAGTATCTGTTAAAAGTGGCGTGCCTGGGGTAGGCGCGGGGGGGGGGGGGGCGCAATTTTTGGCTTGCCCCGGGTGCTGGCAACCCACGCTACGCCACTGGTCAGTGCGTCTAAAGCGGGCCACCATTGACAGGTAGATCCGCAAGGCCCGTACCACATCCAGGCGGTGGAGAGCCACTTCCCTAGGATGAGAAGGCTCAGGGCAAAAAGAGGGCAGAACAATGTCCTCATTAACATGAAACGCTGACACCACCTTCGGAAGGAACGACGGCACCGTCTGGAGTACCACCTTGTCTTGATGGAACATTAAGAAGGGTTCTTTGCACGAGAGCGCCGCCAGTTCCGATACCCGACTGATGGAGGTAATGGCAACCAGAAACGCGACCTTCCACGAAAGCATGCGGAGGGAGGCTTCTCGCAGAGGCTCAAATGGCTCGGACTGGAACGCCACCAGCACCAAATTCAGGTCCCAGGAATGCAACGGTGGCCGATAAGGGGCCGCGGTGTGAGCCACTCCCTGTATGAAGGTCTTGACCGGGCCCAGTACCGCCAGTGTACGCTGGAAAAAAATGGAAAGAGCAGAAACCTGTCCTTTCAGCGAACTCAGAGCTAGTCCCAGCTCCAAACCCGCCTGAAGAAAGGCCAGCACCGTAGGGAGGGAAAACTTCCTGGAAGGGAGATCTCTGTCCTCACAGAATTTAAGGAAAAACTTCCACGTTCGATAATAGATTTTGGCGGAGGAGGGCTTCCTAGCCCTAATCATCGTACGAATGACCGCATCCGAGAAACCCCTTTGCTTCAACAGGAAGGTTTCAATAGCCACGCTGTTAAACGCAGCGTATGTAAACCCTGGTGGAAGACTGGGCCCTGTGAGAGCAGGTCGGGTCTGAGTGGAAGGGGCCACGGCACGTCCCCCAGAAGAAGAACGAGCTCTGAGTACCAAGCTCGACGAGGCCAGTCTGGGGCGATCAGAAGCGTCTGAATGCCCTCCATACTGATTCTGCTAAGGATCCGCGGCAAGAGCGGCAACGGAGGGAACACGTACAGAAACACGAAGTTGTCAAACGGTGCCACGAGGGCGTCTACGTCGTACGCCATCGGATCTCTTGCGCGAGACAGGAAGCACGTGAGTTTGTGATTTAGCCTGGATGCCATCAGATCCACTTCCGGGCGACCCCACCGGAGACAAAAGGTCCTTGAACACCTCCGTTCGGCTGAGGAAATCCGCTGTCCAATTGTCCACACCCGGGATTAATATTGCCGAGATCACCGGGACATGGGCTTCCGCCCACTGCAGAATCCTTGCGGCCTCGTTCATCACCGTCCCGCTGCGAGTCCCCCCTTGGTGGTTGATATAGGCAACCGCTGTGGCGTTGTCCGACTGTATCCTGACCGGACAGCCCTGCAAATAGGGGGTCCAATGGCAGAGGGAGAGGTAAAAACTGCCCGAAAGCATGATGCTGCCACCACCATGCTTCACTGTGGGTATGGTGTTCTTTTGGTGACGTACAGTGTTGTTTTTGCGCCAAACATATATCTTTTGAAATTATGGCCAAAAAGTTCAACCTTGGTTTCATCAGACCACAACACCTTTTCCCACATGCTTTTGGGAAACTTCAGATGTGTTTTTGCAAAATTTAGCCTGGCTTGGATGTTTTTCTTCGTAAGAAAAAGCTTTCATCTTGCCACTCTAGCCCAGACATATGAAGAATATGGGAGATTGTGTGGTACATGTACCACACAGCCAGTACTTGACAGATATTCCTGCAGCTCCTTTAATGTTGCTGTAGGCCTCTTGGTAGCCTCCCAGACCAGTTTTCTTCATGTTTTCATCAATTTTGGAGGGACGTCTAGTTCTTGGTAATGTCACAGTTGTGCCATATTTTCTCCACTTGATGATGACTGTCTTTACTGTGTTCCATAGTAAATCATAATGCCTTGGAAATTCTTTTGTACCCTTCTCCTGACTCATACCTTTTAACAATGAGATCCCTCTGATGCCTTGGGAGCTCTCTGTGGACCATGGCTTTTGCTGTGGAATGCGACTATAAACATTTCTGGAAGGACCAACTAGAGCAGCTGAACTGCATTTGGGGTTTATCAGAGGCACTTTAAATGCAGGCAGGTGTATGCTGACTCCTATTTACCATGATTTTGAAAGTGATTGCTTAATTCTGAACACAGCTACATCCCCAGTTATAAGAGTGTGCACACTTATGCAACCACATTATTTTAGTTTTTAGTTTTCTTCCCTCCACCTAAAAGATTTGGTTTTTCAATTGAGTTGTGCAGTTTATGGGTCACATGAAATGATTTATCTTTGTCTAATTTTTTTACAGCACAGAAACCTGACATTTAAACAGGGGTGTGTAGACTTTATATCCACTGCAGGTGTGCTGGCGTCCTAAACACGGTGATGGGTAAAGCACCACATACTGGAGAGGCGGAAAGCTGACTTACCTGTGTGGATAATAACCTATGCAGCCAGATGAGTGCCATCTGAAAATCCACTAAAGGGGATAACCAACCCAGGAGAGGAGAGGATCCTCAGTGGACATTTGTCTTTGACCACCCACAGAGATTCTGTATGGTGGAAGACCACCTGATGCTCTTTTCAGAGTCAGAATCAGTGCAGAGGTGTTCCCGAGAAGGCGCAAGATGCGTCAGGGAAGAATACATCACCAGCCTCAGACCTGTCTTAGGGGTGACCTGAGGATGCAGAGGAGGAGCGGGACTTAGTTGTGACAACCCAAGGTAGGTTACAGTACCTGGTGTCTGAATATGAGCATGCCCTGTCCACGAAGAAGTCCCTGGGAGGGGCAGAGGCGGCCACAACTTGGGCAGGAAAGCGGTCCAGCGACTCCACCATGGATTGGGAGAGTCGGACAAGGTTCCCTATGTCTTAGGACAGGGAAGAGGCCCCTTCAGGAGAGACCAACACAGAAGGGGTGGTCGGGGAGACATTAAGGGCCTGGTAGCAAGGTACTGCGCACAAACAAGGCAGGCTGACCACATGGCAACTTATTATCGCAACGGGTGCATGTAATACATATTTACTGGAGCGGGAGCTGGGAATGAGAGTCCTCTATGCAGAAAAATATGGGGGCTGATAATGGGCCTGAAAAAAGAAAAACAGCCAGGCAGAGGCTGTCCTACCAGACCCCAGGTGCCGTGTCCCCAAAGAGGTGCTGCAGCAGCTGCAGAAACGTGCAAGATGGTTTTCTGGCAAGATGGAGGCTCTTTTTTCTTGAAAAGGAGGTAAAGTGGAAACCTTCCCCCACAGGGTTAAAGCCTGCACTTGGCTGGGATAGGAGGGTAAGAGAACCCCTCCCATAAGTAGAGAAGAGTGGGGAGGGGCCAAGAAAAAGCCCAGGAAGCGAGGAGGGGAGGAGGGGAGGGTAGCAGCCTAGATGAGAAAGTTGGGGCCTCGATTAATGAGGTGGCCGGAAAAGGTGCACCGTTGGCTTAACGGAACTGCAGGAAACCTGGGGCCCTCCGGAATAAAATAAAAAAACACGGGCGGCAGGGCTCCTGACGATGAGTGACGCTCAGGGAGGGTAAAAACGGGGCAAAAAGGAGCACCAGGGGCCAGAGGACAGGCCGGGGAAGATGCGGCCTAGTTCCAGCAGAAGCCGGGGACTAAAGTAGAGGGAAAGGCCGGTAGAGGCATGGGTGGCCAGGGAGGTGACAGATACCCAAGGGAAGGAAGAAAAAGAGGAAAGGAGGGACCTAGCCAGGCCCCACAAATAAGATTAATCAGATCCCTTCGCTAGAAAGGGGTTTAACCTGAAGGACCTCTTGGGGCAGGGACGCAGGAGAGAATACTTACCGTTCGTCGTCTTCAGGCACCGCAGGGTCACCCCTTCGGCAAACACCACTTATGTGCATGCCACTGCAGATGCAGTAATGGGGGACTGGGTGAACTGCGTAAGTACTTCAAGTACGCGCCTGCAGAGGGCGCAACTAAAGTGGTAATCCACGACGGAGCCCCATCCTGCAGCAGGCCGAGATCTGCAGAAGGAAAGAAAAGAAAATATAAAATGAAATACAGCAATACCTGCAAAAAAACGAGCAGGTCATGTCTGCATCCTACGGACACTACACTAAAACTGATTAGAGGAGAGGGTATAGCCCACCTGGGCAGAGCCAACCTTTTTGTTATCTAGTGTCACCTCCTAGTGGTAGCTGGGCATATACCCATAGTGCTGTGTCCCCCAATGACATTAATGAGAAAAAAAAAGGTTTCGTCTGCTACTGGGCAAAAACCATTTGTCCTATACAAAATCGAGTGTGCGGATTACAAATCCGAAGTCAAAATGGTTGTAACACGTCACAAAATACTGCTATGCATAAGTATGCCTAAATGAATTAAGCACTTGGAAAGCATTGAACATTCGGCAGCCAAGTTGTTCATATGCTGTAAGCATGTTGTCTACTAATTCAGCATAGTTTGCAGCTCGTCTGTTCCCAAGGAAGTTCTGCACTACTAGCACAAATGCATCCCAAGCTGCAGGACGCACTCGCTTTGTCAGATTCTTGCGCTGATCATAAGTAGTGCATTTGCCACATATGTAGCAGAAATTGTCTGGATCGGTAACACATTTGCGTTTATCCATCTTACGTTTCAAAACTGATAGCACTATAACAGATCACTTTTTCTAAATCTGTTCAGCTTGCCTTATATACTTACTGCTGACATCAGCCTCAGTGCGTCTGGACATGTCCATTGGAATATCTCCAATATAATGCGTTATTATAACTGAATAGGCTTTGCATGTATAACTTAACGCTTTTAATCCTTAACCCTTAAGGACCTACATGTACGGCGGAAGTGCGGTCCCTAAAAAAAATAAGGCTGATCGCATACATTTTCACTTTCAGATGCCGTGGCCAGTATCTGCGCAGTACCGAAGCGAAAGTCGCGCACTTCCGCTCCGGTAACAGCGTTCCCCGGCAGAGATCAGGGAATCTGTTACATTGATCTAATAGGCTTCGGTGCCTATTAAATGACTATACCAATCACTATTGGTATAGTGCAAATGAAGTGTTCAATATACCATGGGCATCGCTTCGTGCGAAAATGCCTATACTATTAAAATATATTAGTGGCATACTGCAAATGGAGTAACGGGAAAAAATAAAAACCTGCCAATATGTCACTTCAACTACCCAATAAATTTTTTTAATAGAAAGTGATCAAGAAGTCGCACACACTTCAAATTGGTATCACTGAAAAGAATAGATCATCCCGCAAAAAAATAGCCCTCACACAGCCCCGTATATTTAGCTACAAAAAAGTTATATGGGTCAGAAATAAATATATATATATATATATATATATATATATATATATATATATATATATATTATATATATTATATATATTATATTATATATAATATATAAAAATCTCTTCTCAAAAGGTTCTTTTTTTTTCAGTATTAAAAAGCAAGAAAAATTATACAAGTGAGTAAACGTTGTAACCAAACTGACCTGGAGAATGAAGATAACAGGTCAATTTTACCACAGTGTAAAAAAATAAAATAACCTTTATCAGAATTGCGTTTTTTCCCAATTCTACCCCATTTAGATTTTTTTCCCTGCTTCCTACTACATGGTATGCAACTGTGAATGGTGCCATTAGAAAGTACAACTTATACCGCAAATAATAAGCCCTCATAAGGCTATGTGAATAGGGAAAAAACGCCTTATTTCACCTTAAGGACCAGGCCATTTTTTGCAAATCTGACCAGTGTCACTTTAAGTGGTGATAACTTTAAAACGACTTGACTTATCCAGGCCATTCTGAGATTGTTTTTTCGTCACATATTGTACTTCATGACACTGGCAAAATGAAGTAAAAATAAAAATTTCATTAAAAAAAAATACCAAATTTACAAAAAATCTTTTAAAAAAATTGCAAGTTTCCAAGTTTCTATTTCTCTACTTCTAAAATACATAGTAATACCTCCAAAAATAGTTATAACTTTACATTCGCCAGATGTCTACTTCATGTTTGGATCATTTTGGGAATTATATTTTATTTTTTGGGGATGTTACAAGGCTTAGAAGTTTAGAAGCAAATCTTGAAATTTTTCTGAAATTTTCAAAAACCCAATTTTTAGGAACCAGTTCAGGTCTGAAGTCACTTTGCGAGGCTTACATAATAGAAACCACCCTAACATTACCCCATTCTAGAAACTACACCCCTTAAGGTATTCAAAACAGATTTTACAAACTTTGTTAACCCTTTAGGTGTTCCACAAGAATTCATGGAAAATAGAGATACGATTTCAAAATTTCACTTTTTTGGCAGATTTTCCATTTTAATAATTTTTTTCCAGTTACAAAGCAAGGGAAAACAGCTAAATAAAACAATATTTATGGCTCTGATTCTGTAGCTTACAGAAAAAACCCCTATGTGGTCGTAAACTACTGTACGGGCACACGGCATGGCGCAGAAGGAAAGGAATGCCATACGGTTTTTGGAAGGCAGGTTGACTGTTTTACACCATGTCCCATTTGATTTTTGCGGGATGAGATGACGGTTTGATTGGCACTGTTTTGGGGTGCGTGCGACTTTGATCGCTTGCTATTAAACTTTTTGTGATGTAAGGTGACAAAATTGTTTATTTAGCAAGGATATATAGAGAGATTATATATATATATATATATATATATATATATATATATATATATATATATATATATATATATATATATATATATATATACATACACATACATATATTTATTTTTTTACGGTGTTCATCTGAGGGGTTAGGTCATGTGATATTTTTATAGAGCCAGTCAATACGGACGTGGCGATACCCAATATGTATACTTTTTTTTATTTATGTAAGTTTTACACAATAACCGCTTTTTTTAAAACAAAAAAAGTGATGATGTTTTAGTGTCTCCATATTCTGAGCCATTTTTTTATTTTTGGGCGATTGTCTCAGGTAGGGGCTCATTTTTAGCGGGATGAGGTGACTTAGATTCGTACTATTTTGGTGGGCAAACACCTTTTTGATTGCTTGCTGTTGTACTTTTTGTGATGTAAGGTGACAATTTTTTTTTTTTTATTTAGCACAGTTTTTATTTTTTACGGTGTTCATCTGAGGGTTTAGGTCACACAATATGTTTATAGAGCTGGTCGATACAGACGTGGCGATACCCAATATGTAGGTATTTGGTGAAAATGATGTTTTTGTTTATTTTTACTTGAAACTTTAAATTTTTGGGGAGGAAAACTATTTTTTCAAACTTTTTTTACTTTATTTTTTGTCCCACTTTGGGAGTTCAACTTTTGGGGGTCTAATCCCTTTACAATGCATTCCAATACTACAAGTATTGAAATGCATTGGCTGTATGAGTTTTACTCATACAGCTTCTGGCCTGTGAGATCCAGGGGGCTGGATCTCAAAGGCTCGTCACCGGAAAGCAGTGCGATGCCTTCCATAGGCATCGCGCTGCCTTCCATGCCATCGGGTCCCCCCTAAAGCAGTATGGGGACCCGATGGCACTGCCACAAACCGCAGGTCTGAATTGACCTGCTGTTTGCTGCGATCGCCAACGCGGCTCCACAAACCTGCGCTGGCTCCACATCGTCCTCTGGTCCGGGGATTGTTTTCTTCCTCTGGCATGGTCACCTAATCCTCTTTAGCGAATACGTGTCTCTTATGGCGATGCCCATGCCGGGGAGGAGGAAAACAAACCCTGGACCAGAATATGGAGATGCAGGAGCCAAAGTGAAGGACTGGTGTGGTGTGGAGGAGGCAAGTAGTATTCTTTCAATATGGGAGGCAGGTGCCAGCAAGTGTTACAAATGATGTATTCCCGGAAACCCCTTTAAAAAGGTGTTAAAGTTATAATAATGGTATGCATCGACAATAACACTCTTACCAGATCAGCTTCAGCTTGAAGCAATGCTTCTGCCACATCTGTGTGTCCATTTTCACAAGCATATGTTAAAGCCGTGTCTCCTGTAGCCGTGGAGGCATGAACATCTGCACCTTTAAGTAAAATCATATAGATTTTAAGTGACTAAATCCAACATGTGCGCAACTGTTAATAAAAAAGTAACCCCATCCACTTTTGCCTCAACATTGTCCATTATAATCTTATCCACTTTGTAACCAATGCCCCAAGAAAATATTTTCTTTCCATAATCATATGCTCTTGGACTATGTTCACATCACATTTTAACATTTTACACATTTTAAACAACTTTTTTTGCTGGACTCCACAGGATGGAAAAGTGTTGCATATTGTTTTTTTGTGGGACAAAGTTGTAACAGTGCCATTTTCAGGTACACATAATTCACTGATTAACTTATTAACTCTTTCTAGGAGGGAGATGGGAAAAAAAACTGCAATATGCCACTTTGACGATCTAAATTTTGTGGTGTCATTTTTCAGCATAAATAACCCCATTTTATTTTCTGGGCCACTAACATGACAGTGATACTAAAAACGTTTTATTAATTTTTTATGATTAACTGCTTTTTCACAATAAAAACCCTTAAAAAATAAAATAAAATAAATGTGTGCAACTCTGCATCTCAAGACCCATAATTTCTCACTTTTCTTTCTACAGAGCTGTGTGAGGGCTTGACTTTTGTGGGATGACTTGTAGTTTTCACTGGTGCCATTTTGATGTACACAAGCAAAAAGCAGCAATTCTGGGTTTGTTTTATCTTAGTGTTTACTGTACAGGCTGTGTAGGGTTGATGTGGTAATAAAATATGTGGAGATCTAATTTTTTTCCATTTAAAAGTCTTAATTTTTTTTAAACTTTCATAATTTTTTTAAATTAAACTAAGCATTTTTTTAACCGTTTAATATTCCAACAACATTACTATAATAAGCTATCTTGTGGTTGCTTCTAAAATACTTAGCAATATTCCTGCAGTGCAATTTATTTTAACATTCGTGCTATGACGATCAACAGCAGGCTGTGGAAGAAAGGTGCAGCCTGCTGAGAGACACTAGAGGCAGACCTGGGGCCATCATTTGGCTCTGGCCTGCATGTCTGCACTGACAATCTCATTTGCAGGTTGCCGATGGGAGACAGAGGGAGTTTGTTCCATCTCCACCAAATTACATGCCAAGGCTGCTAGTTCATGTGGCATGTAAAGAGTTAAAGGGAACCTGCCATCAACTTTATGCTGCCCTCACTGAAGGCAGCATAAAGTAGCGACAGACGCTCTGATTTCAGTGGGGTGTCACACATCAGCTAAAAATAAGTGTTTGCTGAGAACCATTATCATAATCATTACAGCCCGATACTGGAAAAAAAAGCCACTAGTCTGATCTGATCTCCCTGCCACCTGCTGCTGATATACAGCGTTCTCCTTGGAGAGGATTGCCAATAATCAGCAGGTGTTGGAGAGCAGGAACTCATGAACAACTACGACTTTTCTAAAGAATCCATGACTTTTCCAGGCCCAGGCTGCGATGATTATGATGCTGGGTCTTGGCAACCACTTTTAGCACGAGTGACACCACTGAAATCAGTGTTTCTTTAACTACTTTATGCCACCCACAGTGAAGTTAGCATAAAGTTGATGACCGGTTCTCTAAGTATTTAAGTACACCAGATTGGTGCTCTTTTTGTGGAACCAGGGACGTAGCATTGGGGGTGGGGGGCGTTGCTCTGGGGCCAAATTGCAGGGGGCGCCCGGCAGCAGGCATTTTTAAAGGAGGGAAGAAGGCATTTCCATTCTGCCTCATAGGCTTCAGGACAGGTCTAGAATGTATTGGCTTCTTCAAGGGCATGAAGTCATGTGACTGCTTCCTCCTGCCCCTTACAGACTGTGCCAGATGCAGGAGGTATGCTGTGGTCAGTGATTTCTGGCGAGGGGTTTGGGGGCTGTATTTTTATGTAGTTTGTAGTGGAGTATATGAGGGGTGTGAGAGCTGCTAGAAGCTTTTATAAAGTCACCCACAGTTACCTTGCTCACCATACAGTACATCCCCTAACAAGGTATTTTTAACTCCATAAGGTGGTTTTGCCTCGTCTGCGCGCTCTCCACACTGTGGGTTTTGTCTCCTCTGTGCCCCCTCCACACAGTGGTAAAGATGAGCGAATTTGCAAATTTCAGATTTTGAAATTCGTTTACACTTCGTTTGGTGGTAAAAGCAGAATCAATTCCGTTACCACGGACCATAACGCAATTCTATGACATAGAATGCATAACGGAATGCCTTTAGAGGCATTCCGTTACTCCTGCCGTCATAATAGAAGTCTATGGGCTGCATAACGGACCCGTCCCGTTTCAGTTATGCATAACGGGAACAGGACAAATCAGTTATGCAGCCCATAGACTTCTATTATGACGGAAGGAATAACGGAATGCCTCTAAAGACATTCCGTTATGCATTCTACATCATAGAATTGTGTTCTGGTCCGTGGTAACTAAATCCATAATGCAATTCTGTTTCCATCACCAATACATGGCTTGCCCCGGGTGCTGGCAACCCACACTACGCCACTGTGTGGAACAGATTGAGCTAGAGAGATCAGCAAATAAATTCAACTAATTGATTTATTATAAAGTTTATAAAAATTTGTCTGCAAAATGAATCCAAAGCTCTGACATTGTGCAAAGGAACACCCAGCACCATTTTACTGTGAATACTGGCTGGTAAATCGACAGGAAAGAAGACAGAGGATAATATGACCCTGGGAGGGGAGAGGCTTGCCTTGATAGGCTGATTAGCCATTTTGTGTGACAAAAAACATTTGCAGACACAAGCCAGTTACTATATTGACACTACAGGGACACTATAAGGAGAGAAGATTGATATCATTGGGTAGATTTTAGAGTTTAAATAGGTTCTCCACTTTTCCTATATCGTCGATGGCATTCAAGTTATTGCGGTCCCCTTACAGCTAATCGGCAGGGGTGTTGCCAGTCAAGCCACAGCCAATCTGATATGGATAAACTATCCTGAGACTAGATCAGCAATATAGAAGTGGAGAACCCCTTCAATCAGGGAAAGCTTAACATCGCTGTGTCCTTCAAGCTATCTTGCTGCCTTTGCAGCATATACATTTTTGCTGGAATTTAGCCAATAATTGTTTGATATGTGAGGGTCCAGTGCCCCACCAATCATAATGAAAAATTCAACGCTGCTAGTTAATTTTCATATTTATCATATGGTCGAGTAGATAGGGGTTTGCATGACGCACATAGCTGATCTTGATTAACCACTTCAACCCCGCTAGCTGAAACACCCTAAATCCAGGCCACTTTTTACACTTCTGCACTACACTACTTTCACCGTTTATTGCTCGGTCATGCAACTTACCACCCAAATGAATTTTACTTCCTTTTCTTCTCACTAATAGAGCTTTCATTTGGTGGTATTTCATTGCTGCTGACATTTTTCCTTTTTTTGTTATTAATCAAAATGTAACGATTTTTTTGCAAAAAATGACATTTTTCACTTTCAATTTTGCAAAAAAAGAAACGACATCCATATATACATTTTTCGCTAAATTTATTGTTCTACATGTCTTTGATAAAAAAAAATAATAATAATGGTTTGGGTAAAAGTTATAGCATTTACAAACTATGGTACAAAAATGTGAATTTCCACTTTCTGAAGCAGCTCTGACTTTCTGAGCACCTGTCATGTTTCCTGAGGTTCTACAATGCCCATACAGTAGAAAACCCCCACAAATGACCCCATTTCGGAAAGTAGACACCCTAAGGTATTCACTGATGGGCATAGTGAGTTCATAGAACTTTTTATTTTTTGTCACAAGTTAGCGGAAAATGATGATGATTTTATTTATTTATTTTTTTCTTACAAAGTCTCATATTCCACTAACTTGTGACAAAAAATAAAAACTTCCATGAACTCACTATGCCCATCACGAAATATCTTGGGGTGTCTTTCCAAAATGGGGTCACTTGCGGGGTAGTTATACTGCCCTGGCATTCTAGGGGCCCAGATGTGTGAGAAGAAGTTTGCAATCAAAATCTGTAAAAAATGACCGGTGAAATCCAAAAGGTGCACTTTGGAATGTGTGCCCCTTTGCCCACCTAGGCTGCAAAAAAGTGTCACATCTGGTATCGCCGTACTCGGGAGAAGTTGGGGAATGTGTTTTGGGGTGGCATTTTACATATACCCATGCTGGGTGAGAGAAATATCTCGGCAAAAGACAACTTTTCCCATTTTTTTTTTATACAAAGTTGGCATTTGACCAAGATATTTATCTCACCCAGCATGGGTATATGTAAAATGGCACCCCAAAACACATTCCCCAACTTCTCCTGAGTACGGCGATACCACATGTGACACTTTTTTGCAGACTAGATGCGCAAAGCGGCCCAAATTCCTTTTAGGAGGGCATTTTTAGACATTTGGATCCCAGACTTCTTCTCACGCTTTAGGGCCCCTAAAAAGCCAGGGCAGTATAAATACCCCACATGTGACCCCACTTTGGAAAGAAGACACCCCATGGTATTCAATGAGGGGCATGGCGAGTTCATCGACATTTTTTTTTTTTGCATAAGTTAGCGGAAATTTTTTTTTTTTTTTTTTTTCCTCACAAAGTCTCACTTTCCGCTAACTTGGGACAAAATTTTCAATCTTTCATGGACTCAATATGCCCCTCACGGAATACCTTGGGGTGTCTTCTTTCCGAAATGGGGTCACATGTGAGGTATTTATACTGCCCTGGCATTTTAGGGGCCCTAAAGCGTGAGAAGTCTGGAATATAAATGTCTAAAAAATTTTACGCATTTGGATTCCGTGAGGGGTATAGTGAGTTCATGTGAGATTTTTTTTTTTTTTTTGACACAAGTTATAGACTCCCTGATCACCCCCCTGTAAGGCTCCATTCAGACGTCCGTATGATTTTTACGGATCCACGGATACATGGATCGGATCCGCAAAACACATACGGATGTCTGAATGGAGCCTTACAGGGGGGTGATCAATGACAGGGAAGTGATCAGGAAGTCTATATGCGTGATCACGCCCCTGTCATTGATCACACACCTGTAAGGCTCCATTCAGACGTCCGTATGTGTTTTGCGGACCCGATCCATGTATCCGTAAAAATCATATGGACGTCTGAATGGAGCCTTACAGGGGGGTGATCAGGAAGTCTATATGGGTGATCACCCCCTTGTCATTGATCACCCACCTGTAAGGCTCCATTCAGACGTCCGTATGTGTTTTGCGGACCCGATCCATGGATCCGTAAAAATCATACGGACGTCTGAATGGAGCCTTACAGGGGGGTGATCGATGACAGGGAAGTGATCAGGAAGTCTATATGCGTGATCACACCCTTGTCATTGATCACCCCCCTGTAAGGGGGGGGGGGGGTGTAGTGTAGTGTAGTTGTGTTTGGTGCTACTTTACACAGCTACCAGTGTCCTCTGGTGGTCGATCCAAACAAAAGGGACCACCAGAGGACCAGGTAGCAGGTATATTAGACTCTGTTATCAAAACAGCGTCTAATATACCTGTTAGGGGTTAAAAAATAAATCACATCTCCAGCCTGCCAGCGAACGATCGCCGCTGGCAGGCTGGAGATCCACTTGCTTACCTTCCGTGCCTGTGTGCGCGCGTTCACAGGAAATCTCGGGAGGATGCGTATATGCGTCCACCCAGAAGAGCAGGGCCTCCGCCAGGACACAATCCTGCGTACGGCGGTCCTGTAGCGGTTAACTGCAGGAATGGGAGTTGCACAGGAGGAGAGGGATGTGCGGAAGGAGCTGGAGGTGCCACATTGAAAAGATTGCTATGGTTCAGTCAATACCTTATTATTCTTTAATAACCTATGCTGAACTCTATAGGGAAAAAAAAACATTTTGCGGAAAAGCTTCTTTAATGATACAAAATCCTGTGCAAAAATGTCCTTAGAAATACACAAAGTAAGCTTAAAGGAGTTCTTCAGGATTTTAATATTGATGACCTATCCTTAAGTTGTGACGTAACAATGCGACAGCTGCATGTGGACTAAACCCCAGCCTAATATTGAAGGCAGGTGTTATACATTACTTTCTCAATTGTACTGCCTGGCTACTTAAGTAAAGTTCAATTCCTTCTGGGATTCACATCCCCACCTATTCCTTGGTTGAACTTGATGGATTTATGTATTTTTTTCAATCATATTAACTATGTAATAAATATAAATGTCCCAGAACCCCCTTTAAATGCTAAGAAACATACCTGCTGATAAGAGATATTTCACTAGTTCAAGATGTCCTTCCTGAGCAGCTTCCATGAGAGGAGTAGAGCAACCAAGTTCAACATCTGCCCCCGATTTCACAAGAAAATCTGTGACTTCTGCAAACCCTCCACAGCATGCAAGAGTAAGAGCCGTTTCTTGGGTTTCTTCAGTCTGAGCATTTATGTTAGCACCTGAAAATATGAATATAAGGTTCAACATGCCTCCAAAAAAACAAGGGACATTCTAAAAAAAAAAAAAAAAAAAGGCCTTTTGCTAGTGAAATCAATATAGAATGTTCATAATTCGCAAAACGTGAATATTTGGGACGTATACCATTCTATATACATATATTAAGGTGTAAACTTACCTTGTGCTATAAGAAGTGCCACTATTTCTTCATGTCCTTCTCGGGCTGCTTCCATTAAAGGTGTGTAACCTTCATCGTTTACTTCTTCAAGATTGGCGCCTCTCTCAATAAGCAGAGCTGCAAGTTCCACATGTCCTCCACAAGCGGCTAATGTGAGGGGGGATTCAAAAGAATCTGCTGGCATGTTGACCTGAGCACCACTATCAAGCAGTAAACGAGCTACCCCAACATGTCCATCCTATAAAGACAATAAGTCAATACATAATTAACCATTTTGTGGTGTACAACATGTGGTGCTAGAAAATCAGCATTATAATACAGTGTATTTGCAAAAGGTTTGGGAAATAAAACAACTTTTTATTTTTACCCTTCACCTTAGGCTACTTTCACACTTGCGGCAAGGGATTCCAGCAGGCAGTTCCATCGCAATCCAGACTCAAATGGATGCGGATCTGTCTGCCAAATGCACTGTAATACCGGATCCGTCTTTCCGGTTGTCATCTGGAAAAACTGATCCGGTATTTTTTCTTCTCATTTTTAAAAAGGTATGCGCAGATCGGGAAACCAGATCCAGTTTTCCGGCACACTTAGTACCGGATCTGGAATTAATACCTTTTAATGGAAATTAATGCTGGATCCAGCATTCCGGCAAGAGTTTAGGATTTTTGAGTCAGAGAAAAATTCAGCATGCTGCAGTATTTCCTCCAGCCAAAAACATTCAGAATGCATTAGGATAAAACTGATCAGTTTTTTTCCGGTATTAAGCCCCTAGGACAGAACTCAACACCGGAAAAGAAACACACTCTAGTGTGAAAGTACCCTTAAAAGAGCTGTTCAAAGATATACAGTTCCAAGAAAAAGTATGTGAACCCTTTGGAATTATATGGATTTCTGCACAAATTGGTCATAAAATGTGATCTGATCTTCATCTAAGTCACAACAATAGACCATCACAGTCTGCCTAAACTAATAACACAACGAATTAAATGTTACCATGTTTTTATTTAACACACCATGGAAACATTCACAGTGCAGGTGGAAAAAGTATGTGAACCCCTAGACTAATGACATCTCCAAGAGCTAATTGTAATGAGGTGTCAGCCAACTGGAGTCCAATCATGAGATGAGATTGGAGGTTTTGGTTACAGCTGCCTTGCCCTATAAACACACTACAAGCCGTGAAAGTGAACCGCCCGCCCATGTGAGGACGTCATCAGTCTCAAGGTCTATCAGACATCGATACATGCCTGCAAAACCAACTTTTTAAGAATCAGAATAATAAGGAAAATGGGGGTGAAATGTTTAAATGTAAGTTTTTGGGCAGAGTTTCCATTTTAATCAATTTTTTCCTGCAACACAGCAAGGGTTAACAGCCAAACAAAACTCAATACCATTACCCCGATTGTGCAGTTTACAGAAACACCCCACATGTGGGGGTAAACTGATGTAAAGGCAGGGCGCAGAATAAAATGAGCACCGATTTTGCTGGACTGGTTTTTAGACACCATGTTCCATATGAAGCCCCCCTGATGCACCCTACAGTAGAAACTCCCAAAAAGTGACCCCATTTTGGAAATATGGGATAAGGTGACAGTTTTATTGATACTATTTTGGGGTACATTTGATTATTAAAATCGCTCTATATTACACTTTTTATGATGCAAGGCAACTAAAAAATGGCTATTCTGGCACAGTTTTTTTATTTCATCTGACAGGATAGATCATGTGATACTTTTATAGAGCAACGATTACGTGGGAGTGGCTGAGTGTGGTTTAAAGCAGAGATCCTTGAAAGTTAAGTACTTGCAACTTAGTACTGCCATTTAAATCCATTTCTTTTTCTCTGCTTGGTTAAGGGGAGTGGCTTGTGCTTCCAGGTGCTATAAATTAAACCACTGAACTCCCCAGAGCTTGCTGTATATGAGGCTTGCCGTACAAAGTGGCTGCTGATTAAGTGGAGTTTAAAGACCAGGAACAAGAAACTAAGGTTTGATAGAATTTTTGTGTGTGTTGCCTTAATTCTAGCTAGAACTCAACTACAGCACAAAACTACTGTTTTGCTTCTTTACTGTACATCCCCATTTAAACATGTGCTCCATGGACAATGCCACTAAGTGTGTGTCCTGTGCAATGTACGCGTGCCTTGAAGAGCCTTTCGAGGGTGAATACAATTGCACTAGATGCAATCATGTTACATATTTGGAAGCCAAGATCTTTGATCTAAATAAGAGGCATTGCAGACCTGGAGAGAGGCTTAGATCTCTCTGTGCAGGCACTGACTAGGGTAATTGAAATGGAGGTTGGAGGAAGAGGGCAAGATCAGGAATATCAGGTGAGCAGTTAGGTTAATGTAGGAAGAAAAGGTAGAAGGAAAAGTGCCAGGGAGGCTAGACCTGAGCTGGCACGCCCCTAGTAAATATGCCTGTTTGGCTGATATTTGGGATGAAAGCCCAGGGCCAGCAACACTGCAGCAGGGCGTTTCTCCTAGCAACCAGGAAGGATGGGAAAAGGAGTGCAGCAAAGGTCAGACATATGCTGGTGGTAGGGGACTCTATTAGGCGGACAGAGAGGGTCATCTGTTGCAGAGACAGTGAATGCCGAACAGTGTGTTGTCTGCCATGTGCTTGGGATTGGCATATTGAGAATCTGATTGACAGATTGCTGGGTGGGGCTGGAGAAGAACCAGCGGTCATGGTGCACATTGGAACCAATGACAGTCAGTGGGAGATGGAAGGGCCTTAAAAACGGTTTTAGGGAACTAGGTGAGAAGCTCAAGTCCAGGACCTCCAAGGTAGTGTTTCCAGAAATACTACCAGTACCACGATCACCAGAGACGCAACGGGAGCTTAGGGAATTAAATAAGTGGCTCAGAAGCTGGTGCAGGAGGGAAGGGTTTGGGTTCATGGAGAACCGGGCCAACTTCTTAGTCGGTTACAGGCTCTACAGCAAGGACGGGCTGCACCTTAATGGGGGAAAAAAAACTAGGATCTGGCGGGCTGAGGGGGTAACAAGAACCTGTTACATACAAAAATCAACCAAGGTAACTCAAAAATCCCAGATATTTACTGTAGTAATTTAAAATGTATTTTCACAGGGAGCATGGCCAGCAGCCAAGATAGGGAGGAAAGACTATTCGGGCGGAGAGAGAAAGGCGCGCAGAAGATACAGAGCACTCGCTAACTTTCCCGCCAGTCGGTCATATTGTCAAACATAGGCTAGTATAAAAGGGAGGAGGGGAGAGCTCTAATACAACGCAGCATTCAGCAGCACAGGAGACCCCAGAACCCTGCAGGGTACAAAGAGAGACTGTTATCAGCACTTATCACTGCAGGGACTCCACAATTCTGGTATAGGAGCTCTAAAAGAAGATTTGCACAACCTATGCAGACCTCCCCAACAGTATACACTGTTTTAAGTGTACGAAATGAGTACAGCCACATCTTAGACATATTAACCCTTCAAATATCAGAATAATGGGGCAACAAAGCTCAAAATGCGGCAGATAGGCGGCAGGAATTTGCGGTCCCCTTTGCCTCAAATAAAAATGCATACTAGAGCCAGTACAGCGTCAGACTATGCATCTCATGCTATGGCACCTGAGGAGGTGCCAGATAAACCCACTTCAAAAAATAAGAAAAAAAAAAAAAAAAAAAAAAAAAAAAAAACACAGAACAGCACAGGTCCTGGAAGCCATCACTGCCTGCAAGACGTCTCTAACAGGAAAACTAGATGAGGCCAAAGTTGACTTAGGCCTCCTTTGACAAGACATGCACAGCGTATATCCCGAATAGAGGATGCTACGGCCAATGTTCCTAGGTCTATTTCTGAACTCAACACCAACGCAGATCTCTGGAGACAAAAAGCGGACGACTTTGAAAACAGGCGCCGTAGAAACAATGTAAGAATCACCGACATGCCAGAAAAAGCAGAGGGTTGGTCACCAGATGAATTCGTAGAGAACTGGATAAAACCTTTTTCCGGATGCAAACCTCTGCATGGCCTATGCAGTGGAAAGAGCCCACAGGGTACCAGCCACACCGCCACCACCTGGGGCCTCACCTCGACCTATGCTCGCAAGGTTTCTAAATTGCAAAGATAGGGACAAAATATTGGCATTTGCCAGAAGACAAGAAATCAAGTATGACAACACCAATGTCTCCATCTTCCCGGATTTCTCCATGGAACTGCAGAAACAACGTGCCACCTTCATGGATGTCAAGAGGCGGATAAGAGAGGCCAACATACCCTACTCCATGGATTAACCAGCGTAGCTACGAATAATAGATTGTGATCGAGTGGTCGTTTTTACCTCTCCTGGAGAGGTTAATAAGTGGCTAGCCCTACAAAGGTCATTAAGACGATGAAGTCCTTAAAACCAGCTGCAGAAGAGTCACCTGATGGAGTCAGGGGACTGGCTAGGCTAAGTTGATGTGCATCAAAACATTCTTATATTTAGCTTCTGGTTTAGAACTATATTAGGTTACTTATCCAGGGCCACACTCACTATACTTTTGTGCACAGATGGAAGTATCATGGCAGTTGCTGTAGCCGGCATACCTCTGTCACATTAACACCAGAGACAAAGGCATCCCGGTTTTACTGGCCTAGAGGCTGATAGATGGATGGCTATTTACGTCGTTAATAGTTAAAAGGGAGTCTCACTTATACTGACCGTTATAGAACACTACCACCATTATCCGCATTATAGTCCCCATATTGGAATGCTACTTAAAGTTTAGCTGTCCGTCGCTTATTTTCTTTAAAAAAACACTTTCATTAAATATGCAAATTAGGTCTGAAGGTGCCCAGGGGCGGTGTTCAAGCGGCCGGTGCCCAGACCCATCGTTGCCATTCATATGAAACCCCTCCCCTCTGGCCCGCCCTAGGTTCTTCCGAAATCCAGAGCCGTTCACAAGATTAGCCACACTTGAGCAGTTCATTACCCATTCCGGCACACGCGCATTAAACACTCTTGCGCCTCTGCCCATAATGGGGAATGAAGTGCGCAGGCACGACGAGTCTTCTGAACGGCACTGGATTTCTGAAGAACCTAGGGCGGGCCAGAGGGCTGAAAGGGAAGGGGTTTCATATGAAAAGAGACGAGGGACCTGGGCACCGGCCGCTTGAACCCCGCCCCTGGGCACCTTCAGACCTAATTTGCATGTTGAATAAAAGTGTTTTTTAAAGAAAATAAGGACAGCTAGACAGTAAGTAGCATTCCAATATGGGGGCTATAATGCCGATAATGGTTAGTGTTCTATAATGGTCAGTATAGGTGAAAGACTCCCTTTAACGTTTTTGTGGTTTTGTTGCTACTCTTAACACGTTTATGGTTATCCAAACAAAATTGTCCAGAATTACCATGAACATAAAAAAGGATCAATGGTGCATATACTATGTCTCCAAGAGACACACCTTACACATACTAAAAAAACAAAACAAGGGTACAATGGTCCGCACATTACTATCACTCCTCTTCCTCGGGGGGACGACACAATGCTAACATTTTTGGCTCTATACACCACCACAATGGATTTAAAAAGGAAACAAACAAGATGTGCTTTAACTTGAGGATATTTACATTCAAATCAGATGAACAGTGTAGGAATAACGGTTTGCATATATGCCCCCCACTTGTTAAAAGGGACCAAAAGTAATGGGACAGAATAATCATAAATCAAACTTTCACTTTTTAATACTTGGTTGCAAATCCTTTGCAGTCAATTACAGCCTGAAGTCTGGAATGCATAGACATCACCAGATGCTGGGTTTCATTACTGGTGATGCTCTGCCAGGCCTCTACTGCAACTGTCTTCAGTTCCTGCTTGTTCTTGGGGCATTTTCCCTTCAGTTTTCTCTTCAGCAAGTAAAATACATGCTCAATCGGATTCAGGTCAGGTGATTGACTTGGCCATTGCAGAACATTCCACTTCTTTCGATTAATAAACTTTTTGGTTGCTTTTGCAGTATGCTTTGGGTCATTGTCCATCTGCACTGTGAAGCACCGTCCAATGAGTTCTGAAGCATTTGGCTGAATATGAGCAGATAACATTGCCCAAAACACTTCAGAATTCATCCTGCTGCTTTTGTCAGCAGTCACATCATCAATAAATACAAGAGAACCAGTTCCATTAGCAGCCATACATGCCCACACCATGACACTACCACCTCCATGTTGAGGTGGTATGCTTAGGATCATGAGCAGTTCCTTTCCTTCTCCATACTCTTCTCTTCCCATCACTCTGGTACAAGTTGATCTTGGTCTCATCTGTCCATAGGATGCTGTTCCAGAACTGTGAAGGCTTTTTTTTTTTAGATGTCGTTTGGCAAATTCTTATCTAGTCTTCCTGTTTTTGAGGCTCACCAAGGGTTTACATCTCGTGGTGAAACCTCTGTATTCACTCTGGTGAAGTCTTCTCTTGATTGTTGACTTTGACACACAAACACCTACCTCCTGGAGAGTGTTCTTGATCTGGCCAACTGTTGTGAAGGCTGTTTTCTTCACCAGGGAAAGAATTCTTTAGTCATTCACCACAGTTGTTTTCCGTGGTCTTCCGGTATTGCTGAGTTCACTGGTGCTTTCTTTTTAAGGATGTTCCAAACTGTTGTTTTGGCTACGCCTATTGATTTTGCCATCTCTCTGATGGGTTTGTTTTTTCAGCCTAATGATTGCTTGCTTCACTGATAGTGACAGCTCTTTGGATATCATCTTGAGAGTTGACAGCAACAGATTCCAAATGCAAATAGCACACTTGAAATAAACTCTGGACCTTTTATCTGCTCATTGTAATTGGGATAATGAGGGAATAACACACACCTGGCCATGGAACAGCTGAGAAGCCAATTGTCCCATTACTTTTGGTCCCTCAACAAGTGGGAGGCACATATGCAAACTGTTTACCTGATTTGGATGTAAAAACCCTCAAATTAAAGCTGACAGTCTGCAGTTAAAGGACATCTTGGTAGTTTCATTTCAAATGGTGGTGGTGTATAGACTTAGAGCCCAAATTTTTTAGAATTTTATCAGTCACAATATTTATGGACCTGACTGTCTTTATACACGCTCTTATTGACAACGCACAATGTTTTAATAGGAATCTAAAACCCTCCCGCAGGATCCATGCAGATTTTACATCTAGCAGCCAAGTTTTCAGCTGCATATCCACACGCCAAAATACTTTGCATGGGAGACTTAAATATGATGCTAGATCCCTCACTGGATCATTTCACGGATGTGGTAAGCCCACCTAATACAGGGAACCCCTCACAACTCAGCAGATACTTAACAGAGTTGTGCTCGATCTCTGGAGGTCCAAGTATCCTAGATCTAGAATATGCTCATGTCACAGCAGCAGTCATAACTCCCTAACAAGGATAGACCTTATATTAGGTAATGAACCAGCACTACTAAACTTTAGGTCTATAAACATACATGCACCGAGGAATTTCAGATTACTCGCCAATTTTTGGCACACTGGTTCGCAGCACCCCCTCATTCATGTATAGATTAAACATACACCCATTCTGGTTGAACCTTATGGGTGCATCAGATGGGATATCATACTAACTACAGGAATTTCTTAAAACACACAAAAATGAACCTAATACAGGGCTGGTATGGGACACTCAAAAGCATTTCTGCGCGGGGCACTGCATTTCAATATATCCTATTATTATTTTTATTTTTTTTAAAGACCCTAAAAGATCGAGCTGGAATCCTGATGCAGCACACTAGGAACACCAATATATTAGTCACCCGACTGAGGCCAACAGAAACGAATGGCTAAAGGCAGGACGACAATATTTGGCAATACTTAAGGATAAAGCTAACAGGAAACTATTCTTTATGAAGCAAAATGCCTTTGAGCTAGGAAACCAATTGGCTAAGCTACTGGCCCAGTTAATTCGACATGACTCACCATCTACAGCGATATTAGCTATTAGGGACCACACGGGGCAAGAACTTAGAACCCAAGAAACCATTCTTAATGCGGTTTCTGAAATGGAAATAGCAAAATACCTAGAAGACATTTTCTTCCCCAAACTCACTATATCTCAAAGTGCCCAACTGGATCGACCTATATGCTTGGAAGTACTGCAAGCTATAGCAGATCTAAATAATGTGAAATCCCCAGGTCCAGATGGGCTCCCCAAAGAGGTCTATACCAGGTATGCAGAGGTGTTAGCTCCCCAACTGTTGACCACTCTTCACTCGGCTCTGGAGACGGGACACCTACCAGAATCCTTTATGGAAGCCACAGTAGTACTTATGCTTAAACCTGACAAGGATCCTTTAGACTGTGGGTCGTATAGGCCCATAGCTCTGCTAAATGTGGATTTTAAAATCCTAACTAGAATATTAGCCACACGCCTTAACCAGGTAATCCACTTGTTAGTTCACAAGGACTAGACAGGCTTCATGCCAGGGAAATCCACTACTGAGAATATAAGGGTACAGGTGGTGACACAGCTGGGACATTATGAATGCAGACTGGGCACTGGCCTCACTAGACGCAGCCAAGGCGTTTGATTCTATAGAATAGCCATATTTGATTGGCTGTCTTAGAAGCTTTGGATTTGGTCCTCAAATGGGTGAGCATCCTGTACAATAACCCAATAAGTAGGCTATTAGCAAATGGAAAATTGTCCGAAAGCTTCCCCCCTCCATAGAGGGACAAGGCAGGGTTGCCCCCTTTCACCACTTCTATTCGCCCCAGCAATGAAACCTTGGCCATTAGGGTGAGGAGTAGCAGTAATAACAGGAATAATCATGAAGGAATGGGAGGTCCAAATAGGACTGTATGCTAAAAACATGATTCCATATCTGTCATTGCCTGACTCCTCTCTCTATAATACGGTAAAATAAGAGGAGTTTGGGAACTACTCAGGCTTTAGAATTAAACTTTGAAGGGGGGGGGGGGGGGAATCTGTGTAATTGTCACTGGACAGGACAGATTGGAGTAGACCCGCCCAGGTTTCCCAGCTGAAAGTGGTGGAAACCTTCAAATACTTAGGTGCCAAAGTTACCAGGCGACACTCCCACTCAATATACTTTCATTAATTGAAAATATCCAGAATAAATTTGGAAACTGTTAGCCGATGCCTCTCTCTGTGGCAGGGCGTATTAACCTAGTAAAAATGATTATTCTTCCAAAAGTGTTGTATGCTGCCCAGCACTCTGAATTGTCTATACCCTAGGGCTGCGGCTAACGATTATTTGAATAATCGATTAGTTGCCGATTCATTTCTACGATTAATCGGGAAAAACAACAAAATTACAAAACAGGGAGGTTTATATGATCTTACTTGAAAAATTATGTTCAAAGGCCATATTAAAACAAATTGTGGACGACACTATTGAGGGGGATCTGTGGGCGGCGCAGTTATGGAGAGGGGGATCTGTGGGCGGCGCAGTTATGGAGAGGGGGATCTGTGGGCGGCGCAGTTATGGAGAGGGGGATCTGTGGGCGGCGCAGTTATGGAGAGGGGGATCTGTGGGCGGCGCAGTTATGGAGAGGGGGATCTGTGGGCGGCGCAGTTATGGAGAGGGGGATATGTGCACTGTTATGGGCATAACAGTGCACAGATCCCTTTCCTCATAACAGTGCACAGATCCCCCTTCCCATAGCAGTGCCATACACAGACCCCCCCTCCTCCCCATAGCAGTGCCATACACAGACCCCCCTCCCCATAGCAGTGCCATAGACAGATCCTCCCCCCTCCCCATAACAGCCCCGGCCCCGATGCTTATAAGTCAGACTAATCACTGCATCTTTATTTTACCTTTTTACAATGACGCTCCTGTAACAGCCAGGCAGAGCGGACGGCGACGTAACGTCACTCACTCACGTGACGCACCTGCTCCGCCCACTTCATGAATGAAGGAGGCGGAGCAGGCGTGTCACGTGAGTGAGTGACGTTACGCCGCCGTCCGCTCTGCCTGGCTGTTACAGGAGCGTCATTGTAAAAAGGTAAAATAAAGATGCAGCGACCGCCCGCCCGCATAGCAACGAATCGGCGATTATTCGATAACTGGATTCGGCGACAACGAATCCAGTTATCGAATATAATCGATTACATCGATTAATCGTTGCAGCCCTACTATACCCAAATCAATGTTCAAGGAATTAGATGCTATGACTAGGATATTTATATTGGGCAGATCCCGTGCTGAACTCAGTTTAGATAAATTACGGCCTCTTTCACACGGGCGAGATTTCCTTGCAGGTGCAATGCGTTCATCTCACGCATTGCACCCGCACTGAATCAAGACCCATTAATTTCTATAGGGCTGTGCAATTGAGCGGTGATTTTCACACATCACTTGTGCGTTGCGTGAAAATTGCAGCATGATCTATATTGTGCATTTTTCACGCAACGCAGGCCCCATAGAAGTGAATGGGGCTGCATGAAAATCGCAAGCATGATGCTAGGAGATGATGGGGACCCGATCATTAATATTTTCCCTTATAACATGGTTCTAAGGGAAAATAATTTAACTCAGCTCATCCACTTGTTTGCGCAGCCCGGCTTCTCTTCTGTCTTCTTTGCTGACCAGGAGGAAAATAACCTGTGGTGATGTCACTGCGCTCATCACATGGTCCGTCACTGTGCTCATCACATGGTCCATCACATGATGCATACTTATTTTACTAAGCATTCTGTATTAAGAATGCTATTATTTTCCCTTATAATCATGTTATAAGGGAAAATAAAAATCTACACAACACCTAACCCGAACTTCTGTGAAGAAGTCCGGGTTCTGATTTGGGTACCAAACATGTTGATTTTTCTCACATGCATGCAAAACGCATTCAAACGCTTTGCACTTGTGCATAAAAAAACAAAAAAACAAACTTGGGGCTGTAGTTCAGAGCAAATTCCCACACAAGAGCACCAGAGTATCCAAAGTACCCACTTATAGGAGTCGTGGAGTTCAATGAGTGAGGTCTTTCATTCTTTGAAAAACAGGTGGAAATTATAGCCCTTATTTAAGGAAGTAAGGCAGCAAATGTTGTACATGCTGGTTACAGTGCATTCCTCTGAAATTCTGAGGAAAAGGGGGTCGTTCCAGAAAATCATAGGCTGCTCAGCTAAAATGATCGCAAATGCTTTAAAATGGCAACCAAAACCTGAAAGACGTAGAAGAAAGCGAAAAACTAGGAAGATCATAGAAGGTCTAAAGTTACCTGTGAGTACGGTTACAATTAGAAGACACCTATGTGAAGCCCCCCGCTGTTGAAAAAAAAAAAAAGACTTGTGCTGAAGAGGTTACAATTTGCCAAGGAGCACATTGACTGGCCTAGAGACATTTTGTGGACTGATGAAAGTAAGATTGTTCTTTTTGGGTCTAGTGGCCGGAGACAGTTTGTCAGATTACCCCCAAACACTGAATTCAAGCCACAGTACACTGTGAAGACAGTATAGCATGGTGTTGCAAGCATCATGATATGGGGATGTTTCTCATACTAAAAGGTGTTAGGCCTATTTATAGCATACCAGGGATCATGGATCAGTTTGAATACATCAGAATACTTGAAGAGGTCATGCTGCCTTATGCTGAATAGGAAATGCCCTTGAAATGGGTGTTCCAACACAACAACGGCCCCAAACACACCAGTAAACGTGCACCATCTTGGTTCCAGATAAACAAGATTGATGTTATGGAGTGGACAGCCCAATCCTTAGATCTTAATCCAATAGAAAACTTTTGGGGTGACCTAAAAAATGCAGTTTCTGAGGCAAACACCAGAAATAGAGAAGAACTGTGGAATGTAGTCCAATCATCCTGGGCTGGAATACCTGTTCACAGGTGCCAGGAGTGGGTTGACTCCATGCAACACAGATGTACAGCAGTTCTCAGAAACAGTGGTTATACAACTAAATATTAGTTAAGTGATTCACAGGAAAGCAAAATCTTCAAACATTTTTCAGTTTATATAGCGAATGTTTGAGTTTGTAAAGAACAAGAATACAAAAACTGCTATTTTTTTTAACAGTCTAATATTCACTTTCATAAAATCATGTTTTGATTTGGAATAAAAAGTGTAGTGTTCCCAAAGCATTTGTGTGTATGGAAATAGAAGCTATTAGAGGGATTTTGAGCTTTATTCACTTGTTTAAACACCCTGCTATTATTTTGAACACAACTGTAGATGTAGTTGGTGTGGCTGAGACATGGTTGGACTCTTCGCATGACTGGGATGTTAATATTGAAAGTTTTACACTATTTAGGAAAGACTGTCTATAGAAAAGGTGGTGATGTGTGCCTTTATGTGAGGAGTGATCTGAAGACAAGTATGAAAGAGGCATTTGTGGGTGGGGATGTGGAAACCTTATTGGTGGAAGTTCAAAGGGATATAAACACTGAAAAAAAATAATACTCTGTGTAATCTATAGACCCCCTAACATCACAGAAGAGATAGAAACGCAACTGTATAACCAAATAGAGCGGGCGGAACAGGCTGGTACAGTAGTCATAATTGACATTGACTGGGGTCATGGTTCTGCCTGAACTGCAAAGGGGAGAAAATGCCTCAACTTGCTGCAGGACCACTTGATTTGTAGAAGCTCCCACTAGGGGCGATGCTCTGCTGGATCTGGTAATTTCTAATGATGCAGAGCTTGTTGGTAATGTTACTGTTCGAGAAACACTAGGTAATAGTGACAACAATATAATTATATTCCCCCTAAACTATAAAAAGCAAACTGTCAGGCAGAGCAAAGACATTACATTTTAAAAAGGCTAATTTCCGTGGGTAGAGGGCAGCATTTTCAGGGCATAGACATAATACTGAGGATAAATGGGAGAGCTTCAAATCCACATTGAGTAATTGCAGTAAAAATTGCATTTTTTTCTGTACTTGTGTATTAGTATTCTGTGCTTCTATTATGGTCTTTGTAAAGACTGTTGTGTTTTATGTATTCTCATTTCAAAACTCAATAAAATATAACTTAAAGTATACAAATAGGCAAATTAACTTCCTATGAAATTTAACCTACTGTGTGTTGCGATAAAGTGCCTACATAGTAGCCACAAAATTATTTATGCGCTTTGAGTCCTTGTGAGAAAAGAACATTTAACCCATTAGGGACACGCGTCGTACATTTATGGCGCAGATGTCCGTGACTTAAGGACCAGTGCCGTACATGTATGGCGCGGTGATAGGGCGGGCGCAGGAAATGCGCCCGCCCAATCAGCGGCAAGGGTCCAGCAGTCACTGATAACCGGACCCATGCTGCATGCGCCAGCATCGGTGAAACCACTAACCCTTGATGTGCAGTGGTCAGCACTGACCGTGGCACATGCGATGTGCAAATTCTTCCACCTAAAATAGTACCAACAAAACTGCCACCTTATCTCGCAGTTTCCAAAATGGGTCACTTTTTTGGAGCTTCTACTCTAGGGGTGCATCAAGGGGAGTTTTGTTTGGCTGTTAACCCTTGCTTTGTTACTAGAAAAAAAAAATAGATTAAAATGGAAAATCTGCCAAAAAAGTAAAATTCAGAAAATTAATATCCATTTTCCATGAATTCTTGTGGAACACCTAAAAGGGTTAAAGTTTGCAAGCCTCACAAAGTGATTTCAGACCTAAACTGGTCCTTAAAGAGGGTTTTGGAAATTTTCTGAAAAAGGCATTAACAAAATGATCCAAACATGAGGAAGACATATGGGGAATGTAAAGTAATAATTTTTTTTTTTTTTTTTTAGGTATTGCTATCTATTATAAAAGTAGAGAAATAAAAATTGGGAAACTTGCAAATGTTTCAACATTTTAGGTCAATTTATTTTTTTTATAAATAAAAAATAAAAATAAAAAAATAAAGTGACTCAATTTTACCACTGCCTACAATATGTGACAAGAAAATCTCAGAATGGCCTGGATACGTAAAAGCGTTTTAAAGTTATCACCACAAAGTGACACATGTCAGATATGCATAAAATGGGCTGGTCCTTAAGGGGAAATATGGCAGGGTCCTTAAGGGGTTAAAGGCATTTACAAATTGAGCCTCAAATATGGGATCAACTTATAGGTAAAAACGAGATTTTTGTATAACTTACCAGTAAAATCTCTTTCTCGCTCTTTCCTTGGGGGACACAGAAGACCTTGGGTATAGCTCATCTCCATAGAAGGCGTGACACTAAGTGAAGACTGTTAAGCCCCTCCTCCACAGCTATACCCTCAGCCTGGAGAGAGAGACTGCCAGTTGCGTGTCCAAGCAGTGAGAAAAGGCAAAGTCCAACAAGGAACCAACAAGCCAACTACCCAACGGGTAACAAAAACTCGGAAACCGTACAGAGAAAAAACAATGAATGGGTGGGTGCTGTGTCCCCCAAGGAAAGAGCGAGAAAGATTTTACTGGTAAGTTATACAAAAATCTCGTTTTCTCGCCCAGTTTCCTTGGGGGACACAGAAGACCTTGGGACGTTCAAAAGCAGTCCAAAAGGGGGAGGGACCACAGCACCAAGGTGAAACACCCGAAAGGCATCAAGGAACCACCGCCTGCAAACCCAGGCGGGGCAAGGCAGCATCTGCCAAAGTCAGAGTATGCACCCTGCAGAACTCGGTAAGGCGTGCAAGGTAGACCTGTGGCCGCCTTGCCCAAATGCATGGCCGAAGCCCAATGCCTCCGGCCCAGGAGGCACAGACCGCTCTGGTGAAATGAGCGGTGACACCAAAGACAGATCCTGCCCTTGGTGCGGTAACCTCAGCAATAGCCAATCTGATCAAGCGGAGGAAAACCACCCTGGAGTCCGTCAACCCTATGCACAGACCTCCTGGAAACCCAAGAGGCCGAACGTCTACAAGAGTCGTAGATCTCCAAGTAAAAACGGCAAGGCCCAAACAACGTCCAAATAGGTGAGGTGTGGAAGCGAAAGGCAAACACCACCTTCAGAAGGAAGGAAGGAAGAAACGGGATGTAGAACAGCCCTGTCCTGGAAAAGACAGACGGCTCGTAACAAAAAAAAAAAATTAAACAAGGAGAAAACAGCCCTGCAGAGCAGGGAGTGTCTTGCCTCCTTGGACACTAAGCAAAAAACTGGCAGTCTCTCTCTCCAGGCTGAGGGTATAGCTGTGGAGGAGGGGCTTAACAGTCTTCACTTAGTGTCACGCCTCCTATGGAGATGAGCTATACCCAAGGTCTTCTGTGTCCCCCAAGGAAACTGGGCGAGAAATAGCAATTGCTGATTAACACTCAAAAACTGAGGAGAAGCTGCGTGACTATTTGAGCAATAAATGCGACATTTAGCATTTTTACATCATTCTAGTTTTGAAAAAATGTCATAAATATGATGAGAGACTTTAAAGAGGTGGACCACCCCTTTTATTGCCCATATCAGAAAGGTACATAATGCCACTTTCAGGCACTTTATAGACTCACATAACTATTGCTTTTAAACATATTTTCTAACTATTGTTGAGATTCAATAGGTTATGTGCCTTAGTGATTACCATGCAGGCCTCCATTAAAGCAGTGTGCATTTCATCAGTTTTATGCTCTTGATCAGCACCAGCTTTCAGCAAAAACCGAACCATCTCTAAATGTCCTACGGAGGAAGGTGAAAGAGTAAAAACAAACATTTTAGTCATGATAGGAGAAATTAAACAGTTCAATAAAACATGATATGAAGAAATACAGTGTAGATACAATTCTCTAACACCTATCAGATAATGCTAGGACAGATCATCACTATTATGGCACTGCACAACCCCCTTCAGATCTGTGTCACATGTTGGGTCTTTAAAGATGACACCTGCACAGGATCAGGGGGGCCTAATGTCCATGACCAGCTGCAATGCATATCAGACATTTAACCATGGCATCTGGGAGCGCAAAAACACGTAACCGTGCACTTCCAGGTGTGTACCGCTCCCCGTAGCGAGGGTTGGGAGAGCGGGATGGTGTGTGCAGCAGCGTCTGTACTGCACAATGATACAAGGTTACCACACATAGGTTCCCACTTTCCCAAAATAAAAACAATATCATGGGCATTTTTGCACACAGCGATGCCCATACTATTAATATAAAAATATTTATTCTATACGGGAAATTGGGAGAAAAATAAATAAAAAGTCAAAATGGCAGATTTTCCATTTATTCATCGCTTCACCTCCCACAAAAAATTGTTTACTTTTAGCATTCATTTATGTTTTTTTGTTCATATAAGTTCATCATAGAAAAAAAAAAGCTACTGTTTTAACAGAGACCTTATTTCTCAAATACAAACCTTTATAGCATGCCAATGTCAGTGCACTCTCTTTAAATTCATTTGAGTGAGCATTAATGCCTGCACCATTTTCCAGCAAGATCCTTGCAACGTCAACATGGCCAGCACTGGCAGCTTCCATTAATGCAGTGTGTCCATTTTCATTATGTTCCTCTATATTGGCGCCTTCTTCCAACAAAACTTTAACCACATCCACAAATCCTCCAGCACATGCATAGGTTAAAGCAGTATTCCCTACAAATAGAATGGTTATACAAAAAGATAAATATTAATAACTAAGAAAACCTGAACATGCATGTATGCATAGAAGGGAATCCGACGAGTTACCCACCTGTTGAAGACTGAGCATTGACATCTGCAGAATGCAGTAGGAGAGCCTTTACAATATCCACAAATCCACCACTAGCTGCTGCCATTAAAGGTGTGATGTCACCTTTATTCCCTCGGTCTTCAACATTCGCATGCATTGCAAGTAATACCTGTTGAATTAGCCATAAAAAATAAATAAAAAAAATTATAAATCAAATTGCGCTTTAACCCTTACACTGCCAGGTGTGTTTGCCCATCTTGTACCACTGGTAGCCAGGAGAATTTTTGCACTTTTGACATGTACGAAAAAATAATCACACTAACCTTCTATACTCACATATTTCATGATGGCAAGACACCCAGCAAATTGTCAAAATGCAACAATTTAAACACAAGGATGTCATCATACAACTTTGTGTCAAAATGTGATTTTTCATACTAATTGCATAAGCCTTGATATTAGTGGGCAAAAGTCTGACCCAAGCAGAAAGTTATAAAACGCCACACAAGAAAATTCTGATATTTAATGACCCTATACAACTCACAGGATTGGCGCTTAGCAGATGGAGTGCCAATATTCAAGATGGAGTGTAAAAAAAAAACAAAAACAAAAAAAAAAAACTATAGGCCGGAAACTATAGGCCGGTAAGTTTAACATCTGTTGTGGGTAAACTGTTTGAAGGTTTTCTGAGAGATGCTATGTTAGAGCATCTTAACGGAAATAAGCAAATAACGCCATATCAGCATGGCTTCGTGAGGGATCGGTCATGTCAGACTAATTTAATCAGTTTGTATGAGGAGGTAAGTTCTAGACTTGACAGCGGCGTATCAAGGGATGTTGTATATCTATTTAATAATGGCATTTTAAATGCACACAGATCCCGTGACGAGATCCTGAGGCCCATTGTTGTGCCATTCATCCACGACCATCACCTCATGTTGCAGCATGATAACGCACGGCCCCATATTGCAAGGATCTGTACACAATTCCTGGAAGCTGAAAACATCCCAGTTCTTGCATGGCCAGCATACTTACCGTACATGTCATTGAGCATGTTTGGGATGTTCTGGATCGGCGTATACGACAGCGTGTTCCAGTTCCTGCCAATATTCCACAATCAACAACCTGATCAACTCTATGCGATGGAGATGTGTAAGGCAAATGGTGGCCACACCAGATACTGACTGGTTTTCTGGACAGCAAACTAAGCTGTAGAAACCAGTGTCAGGCAGCTGCTGCCAAGGCCAATAAGATAATTGGTTGCATCAAAAAGGGCATAGATGCCGGTGAAGAGAACATAGTCCTACCACTTTACAAATCATTAGTCAGACCACACATGGAGTACTGTGTACAGTTCTGGGCTCCAGTGAACAAAGCAGACATAGCAGAGCTGGAGAAGGTCCAGAGGAGGGCAACTAAAGTAATAACTGGAATGGGGCAACTACAGTACCCTGAAAGATTATCAAAATTAGGGTTATTCACTTTAGAAAAAAGACGACTGAGGGGAGATCTAATAACGATGTATAAATATATCAGGGGTCAGTACAGAGATCTCTCCCATCATATATTTATCCCAAGGACTGTAACTGTGACGAGGGGACATCCTCTGCGTCTGGAGGAAAGAAGGTTTGTACACAAACATAGAAGAGGATTCTTTACGGTAAGAGCAGTGAGACTATGGAACTCTCTGCCTCAGGAGGTGGTGATGGTGAGTACAATAAAGGAATTTAAGAGGGGCCTGGATGTATTTCTGGAGTGTAATAATATTACAGGCTATAGCTACTAGAGAGGGGTCGTTGATCCAGGGAGTTATTTTGATTGCCTGATTGGAGTCGGGAAGGAATTTGCTCCCCTTAAATGAAGAAAATTGGCTTCTACTTTACAGGGGTTTCTTGCCTTACCCTGGATCAACTTGCAGGATAACAGGCTAAATTAGATGGACCATGTCTTTTTTCGGCCTAAAACTATGTTACTATGGATTTTTGGTAGCTTCTCGTTAAATTTTTTGTGAGGTGGGGGAAAAAAAACTGCAATTCTGTCAGTGCTTTTTTGATGTAGAAATTATTATATTTTACAGGGTCATACAATTTGATACCAAAATGATGTAGTTTAGGCAATATTTTACTACTTACAAAAGATGTAAAAAATAAATAAATAAATCAATTATGATATAAAATCAGTTATATTTTACATCACCTTGTACTAATCTATTTTTATTTTTTTACCACAAATGTATTTATTCTATTTACTGAACATGATTATGGGGGCTGCCATCTTGCCTGAGCTGTTCTTAAAAGGGGTTTTCCAATACTTTTTTTAACTAATGGCGTAATCCTCTGGATGGGTGATCATTATCTGGTTGGTGGGGCTCTGACAAGTAGCTGTTTGAGAAGGCACAATCACTTGCAGAAGCGTTGTGGCCTTCTCTAGATTTGCCTAGGCTATGTGACAGCTCGTTTAATTGGTTACATGGCCTAGATGCCGCTCCGCCCCATTGAAGTGAAGTGAATAAGCACAGCCGCTATAAAAAGTGTGTGGTGCTGTGCTTGGTGAGCCCTGAGAAGGCCGCGGCGCTACTGCAAGCACCAATGCCTGCTCAGATAGGTCATCAGTAACAAAGAGAAAAGGGTTCAGTAGACCAGAGACCCTCTAGAGCTGAGAAGGGAGCTTAAAACAGAAGAGGCCAGAGCATGTGGGGTTACAAAACAAGAAGAACCTGTGTTTAGTTGGCTGTTTCAATGGTGAAAGTTTACCGCTAAGTAATGCTTAACAGTAAAGAGCTGTAGTGAGACATAATAGCCTTGTTCCTGATCTAGAACTGAAATTTAGCATTTGTTTCTTGTGAGTTCCAACAGAAAAAAATGGTATATTGTTTCAGTTAATATGCTTCACTAGTGCACGTCTGGTTTCAAACACTCTTAGTCACAAAATTCTCATTTTTTTACCTTTTGCTTACTGCTGCATAACTATATACGTCATGACAGTAGGCTTAACTGTAACCCAACGCATAAAAGCATAGGGTTACATTGCGATCTGCCAGCGGCCCGAGGTGCTGCAGATGTCCGTGCTGTCATTAGACAACTGCAGTCACTATAAGGATCCCTGAGACCAGGCAAAGTGGTATCCCTGCGTGGTATAGCAGAATGCTAAAACAATCTGTCACAATGTAAAGTATAAAAGTAAGCGGGAGAGGGTGAATAAATATAATACTGGGGTGGGGGATGCACTGCGTCACCAATGAATATAATTATAATACTGTGGGAAGGTGGGTTTGTCCCACTGCGCCCCCAATGTGTGCGGACAGATGCTGGTGCAACACATATATTATTATTTTTTTCGTTTTAGCAATTACCGGTAGTTATTTGCAGTTAGATAGGCCTATTGCTTAAAAAAAAAAAAAAGCTGAGCAGAGACAACATATCACACAAAAACATTTTCGGAAATGATAAAGCCTGGTGAGCACTGTGCTCTACTCACTGCATATACAACTGGAGATGCGCTCCATCACTGCCTTCATGTAGATTAGCAGGTCTCACTTACCAGTAAAATACAGGCAGCACTTCTCTCCAAAAGTGGAAAGAAGAAGCGGCCTGGCTTACCAGGAGAGAGGTGTTCCTTCCCGTATCCTTATAGATTTACGCTAATTAATGCCAGGAACTGCCATTAATCATATTAAAATTGTACATCAGCTCAAAGATGGGTAGATCCCATTTTCAGGAGCTTGGACAGATGAAAGAGGCCTATGCCTCCAGACACTTGGTACTAAGACCAATGCTAGTAAACCTGTCACCTCTACTATGCTACCCTCACAGAGTTTCTAAATGTTCACTGTGTTACCCTAAACATATAAATGACACTTTTAATTTCATTTGCAGATAAATTAAGTAAGTATTATGCATTTTTGTACTTCCCGCCTTTTATGCAAATTAACATAAGAGAGTCATATCTTACTTGTGTGACCAGAGAAGAGTCATATTTTCAAGCTCTGACTCATCTCAGGTTAGTTTGCATATACTATGGGGATTGGATAATGCGGATGTGCTAGCGGCAATCTAGCAACCAGTGTCCTCAGCTCTATACCCCAAGTCCAGGTGACAGGTTCCCTTTAAAAGGTCCCTACCACACCGCTCAACATAATATAAAGGATGCTTATATGAGAAAACATAAATTAAAAAGGATTCCTTAGGTGTTCTAGGTGGCATGTAGAATAAGGCCCCATTCACACGTCCGCAATTTCGTTCCGCATTTTACGGAACGGAATTGCGGACCCATTCATTTCTATGGGGTTGCACAATGTGCTGCCCGGATACGGAATTGCGGACTCGCACTTCCCGGTCCGCAATTCCGTTCCTGGAAGAAAAAAAAAATATATAGAACATGTCCTATTCTTGTGGACAAGAATAGGCATATTCTATTAGTGCCGGCAATGTGCGGTCCACAAAATGTGGAACGCACACTTCCGGTGTTAGTGTTTTGCAGATTCGTGGATCCGCAAAACACGCTACGGACATGTGAATTGAGCCATAACCACTTCAACCCCCCTAGCTGAAACCCCCTTAAAGGGGACATGGGCGCTAGCACATCCGCAATATCCAGTCCCCATAGCTCTGTGTACTTTTATTGTGTATAAAAACAGATTTGATACATATGCAAATTAACCTGAGATGAGTCAGAG
Organism: Bufo gargarizans; assembly: GCF_014858855.1. Lineage (NCBI taxonomy): Eukaryota > Metazoa > Chordata > Amphibia > Anura > Bufonidae > Bufo > Bufo gargarizans. Next base: position 425,435,038 of record NC_058081.1, on the reverse strand, counting down.
CTTGAAAATATGACTCTTCTCTGGTCACACAAGTAAGATATGACTCTTATGTTAATTTGCATATGTATCAAATCGGGATTGTTACACAATAAAAGCACACAGAGCTATGGGGACTGGGTATTGCAGATGTGCTGGCGGTCATCTAGCAACCCATGTCCTCAGCTCTATACCCAAAATCCAGGTGACAGGTTCCCTTTAATGACCAGGCCACTTTTTACACTTCTGCACTACACTACTTTCACCGTTTATCGCTCGGTCATGCAACTTACCACCCAAATGAATTTTACCTCCTTTTCTTATCACTAATAGAGCTTTCATTTGGTGGCATTTCATTGCTGCTGACATTTTTACTTTTTTTGTTATCAAAACGAAATTTAACGATTTTTTTTGCAAAAAAAAAAGACAAATTTTTCACTTTCAGCTGTAAAATTTTGCAAAAAACGACATCCATATATAAATTTTTCGCAAAATTTATTGTTCGAATACTATTATAGATCTGACTGATCAGTTTTGATCACTTACAGATACTATAAAAGTACAAAAGCTGATTAGCGATACGCTAATCAGCGAATCAGTGACTGCGGTGCGGTGGGCTGGGCGCTAACAGATCGCTAAACTACCTAACCAAGGGGCCTAAACTATCCTAAAACCTAACGGTCAATACCAGTGGAAAAAAAAAAGTGACAGTTTACACTGATCATTTTTCCTTTCACTAGTGATTGACAGGGGCGATCAAAGGGTTAATTGGGGTGCAGGGGGTGATCTGGGGCTAAAGTGTGTGGTGTACTCACTGTGAAGCCTGCTCCTCTGCTGGAACCAACCGACCAAAAGGACCAGCAGAGGAGCAGGGAAGCCATTTAACACATCATATTTACTAATATGATTGTTTAAAAATCCAATGAGGAGAAGCCAGATAATCATCAGCCTGCCAGCAACGATCATTGGCTGGCAAGCTGATGACGCGACCCCCCTGAAAGAAATGCCGGCCCGCGATGCGCATGTGCGGGCCGGCTGAGCGCGTCATCTCGCGTCTCGCGAGATGACTCGTATATGCGTCACTCTGCCTACAGCTGCCACCCCCGGACCGCGGATCTGCGTTAGGCGGTTAAACAGGAAGAAAACCTAAGTATTGGAATGGTTACATTCAATATTGAAGTACTTGCCTAGACTATCAATTAAACCTTCTATTCTGACACTATATCATCTTTCATGCCCCGCTTTTCTATTTAAACTTGAACTGTACAAAGTCTAGAACTCAATGCAGATTTAAATCTATCTTTTAAATATTCAAATTATCTTGGTCACTACTCAATTAAAAGGGGTGTTCTTGTTGTGACAATTCCTACTGCTTAAACCTCTATTAATCACAAGAACCAGGACACCCAAAAATGAATGGTGTGGCAGGTTAGGCACACGCACTGCCATTGATCTCTATGGAAATATAGAAGATACAGCGGCTCACCCCCTTCCTATATGAATAAGGTGCACACCCCCTGGTCCCACCCTCAGGACCGAGAATAAAATTGCGTCTATAAAACAGGTGTGGGGGGGCACACTTCAAAAGGAAACCCTAAATGGGATAGTGATGATACACTTTATTATATAAAAATTATATTTAAGATCATACCCCTAAAACATACATAAAATATGGTACATCAATCAATATGAACCAAGTAAGTGCACACTCAGTTGCAAAGATGTAATACCCGCCAAGTGGCTGTTAGTTGCAATTTCTGTTATACACAATCAGCGGTGCTGTCCACAATGATATCCAGCAATGTCCAGCAACTATCAGTTGAAATGAATTGTGTCCCACAAGTAAATAGAACGGATGTATACGTTTGCGTCCACTAGCCCACCAAGCTGTAAATGGGCCTATTCAGCCCAGTACGCTTCTGGTATACTGCCCGTGGTTATGAGCTCAATACCGCTTTTGTATAATAATACTTGTGCTCCAAAACGAGCCCGGTCTTACCCGTCACCGCTGCTGTAGCGTTGGTCCAGGAGGCCGCACACCCGCAGCGTCCCACGTGGTGTGCTTCTGCCTGTACGCGGCGTCCCACGTGACCTGGTAACCAAGGGGACCGGATGCAAGCTCGTATGACGTCAGTCTTGTGCGTCCACTTTCAATCAATGCTGCTTTATCTGCGTCTCTTTCTTTCCTTGACGGCTTTGTTCCTTTACTATTAGGTGGATCAACTCTCACTCTAGACAACCGCCAGACGCGTTTCGGGGTCTCAAGCCCCTTCCTCAGTGGCCTACTGAGTGAACGGATCCTCACTCTTTATATGTGGTCAACTCCACCCACCATCCTCCATATTGCTTTAGCTCTTTCTACTATGTGGGGTGGATTTGCCTTTGATGAACCGGATTCATATCCTTATAAGTACCTTTTAATCATACATTGTTATTTAAAATACATTAAGACAATAAATAAGTAAATAAATATACCCTACATGTCTACCATTCTCTTAAAATTCAGTACTGGAGAAGGCTACAAGGTCTCACACAAAAACGCATAAAAAACGCATCGAAACCGCAATGGTGTACCCCGCGTTATCCATGCGTTTTTTCTTAAAATGTTGCTATCATATAGGGGGATGACCAGCCAGAGAATACATGGGAAAATTCATTAACTTTTTAATTAAAAAAAAGGTTGAAAAAAGATTCATTGACTTTATGTGGTTGAGAGGAGATTCATTGACTCTGGTCAAGAGAAGCCGTCCTGCGGGGAGGGGAGATCACAGTGTCGGTAAACGGCCAGACTCCGATGTCCCATCCCTATAGGACAACCCTCACAAAAACCAAAAGACCGCCATCTCTGCATTAAGGCCTCTAGGGATGATAGTGTCATATTCGAAGATCCTTCTGGATTCTTGACGTGACATGAGTGCAATATGGTTTCCCCCTATCCAGGCTTTTTTAAATTTTTCAATTGCCACAAATTTCAGACTTGTAGGATCACAGTTATGTGTTATTTTAAAATGTTTGGATAGAGAGTGCGTGTCTAGGCCTTTTTTGATATTCGCCACATGCTCTGCTACTCTCTTCTTCAATGTTCTTTTGGTTCTGCCTATGTATTGCTTCCTGCATCCACATTGTAGTAGATATATAACATCTGTAGAATCACAGGTTAGGCATTCCTGTATCTCCAAACTAAACGCATTCACTGTGGATACCACTTTCGTGGTCTTTTTTGGGAAACTAGTGATTTTACAATTGGAACACCTGCCACATTTAAAGAATCCATTTACTGCTAACCAATTATCTTTTGCTTTCTTCTGGCTTTCCTTCCTCAATTTCACCGTTGGGGCTTCTCTTGACCACAGAGAGTCAATGAATCTCCTCTCAACCACATAAAGTCAATGAATCTTTTTTCAACCTTTTTTTAATTAAAAAGTTAATGAATTTTCCCATGTATTCTCTGGCTGGTCATCCCCCTATATAATCGCAGCATTTTAAGAAAAAACGCATGGAAAACGCGGGGTACACCATTGCGGTTTCGATGCGTTTTTTATGCGTTTTTGTGTGAGACCTTGTAGCCTTCTCCAGTACTGAATTTTAAGAGAATGGTAGACATGTAGGGTATATTTATTTACTTATTTATTGTCTTAATGTATTTTAAATAACAATGTATGATTAAAAGGTACTTATAAGGATATGAATCCGGTTCATCAAAGGCAAATCCACTCCACATAGTAGAAAGAGCTAAAGCAATATGGAGGATGGTGGGTGGAGTTGACCACATATAAAGAGTGAGGATCCGTTCACTCAGTAGGCCACTGAGGAAGAGGCTTGAGACCCCGAAACACGTCTGGCGGTTGTCTAGAGTGAGCGTTGATCCACCTAATAGTAAAGAAAAGGAACAAAGCCGTCAAGGAAAGAAAGAGACGCAGATGAAGCAGCATTGATTGAAAGTGGACGCACAAGACTGACGTCATACGAGCTTGCATCCGGTCCCCTTGGTTACCAGGTCACGTGGGACGCCGCGTACAGGCAGAAGCACACCACGTGGGACGCTGCGGGTGTGCGGCCTCCTGGACCAACGCTACAGCAGCGGTGACGGGTAAGACCGGGCTCGTTTTGGAGCACAAGTATTATACAAAAGCGGTATTGAGCTCATAACCACGGGCAGTATACCAGAAGCGTACTGGGCTGAATAGGCCCATTTACAGCTTGGTGGGCTAGTGGACGCAAACGTATACATCCGTTCTATATACTTGTGGGACACAATTCATTTCAACTGATAATAGTTGCTGGATATCATTGTGGACAGCACCGCTGATTGTGTATAACAGAAATTGCAACTAACAGCCACTTGGCGGGTATATTACATCTTTGCAACTGAGTGTGCACTTACTTGGTTCATATTGATTGATGTACCATATTTTATGTATGTTTTAGGGGTATGTTCTTAAATATAATTTTTATATAATAAAGTGTATCATCACTATCCCATTTAGGGTTTCCTTTTGAAGTGTGCCCCCCCACACCTGTTTTATAGACGCAATTGATCTCTATGGGTATACAGAACACAGCAGGGTCTTGTGTCTCCGGAACTCCCATAGAGCTGAACGGGGAAGCAGCGGCACCAGTGCCTGGGTACTCCAGGGGGTATGGGGTCCATTCTTGTCATGAGTGGTAGTCCCTGCAGTAGGACCCCCACCAATCTAATAGTTATTCTCTAACCTGTGGATAGGAAATAACTTGTCACAACTGGAATACCCCTTTAATAGCAGGGTAGGTAGAACTCATAATTGGTGGATTTTAGTTCCTTTTTATAATACTCACTTGTACCAGCTCATAATATCCAGCAGAACAAGCCAAGCAGAGAAGACTTTCACCTTCTTTAGTATGTTCATTTACACTTCTACCTTCATTGAGTAGCTTACGTACTGCATTCACATCTCCATCTGAACAAGCTTCTGCCAAACTTCGACTGAAAAACAACACAAACCTATGTAATAATGTAGTAAGAACTTTTTTTATTTTAAAACAGCAATGTTGTCTATTGTAAGTAACAAACGTTACAGCTTTGAGCCAAATCGGTGGGATACTTGTACTAACGCTTAATTCTGATCAAGCCACATGAAAAACGCCCTTTAGCCCGTAGAGGACCCTCGCCATACATGTACGGCATTGGTGGACGTGACTTAAGGACCAGCGCCATACATGTACGTCGGGCTGATCACTGACAGCCGGGCCCCTACTGCATACGCCGGCATCTGTGAAAACACTGATGCCGGCATATTAACCCCTTGTATGCCGCGGTTAAAGCTGACCGCGGCATGCAGAGGGCATGGGTGCCCTGCCAGCTCCATTGGGTCCCCGCACTGCAGTGACGGGGACCAAAGGCCAGAGAAGGCAGCCCGATGCCTTCCATAGGCATCGGGGGTTTGCCTTCTACGGAGGCCTGTGAGATCCAGCCCCTTAGGCTGGGTCTCATAGGCAGGCTGTCAGCATAAAAGCTTACAGTCAATGCATTACAATACAGGATGTATTGTAAGTCAATGCATTACAAAACAGAATCAGACCCTAGAAGCTGAAGTCCCAGAGTGGGCCAAAAAACAAACAAAAAGTGTTTTTCATAAAAACAAATAAAGTTTCAAGTAAAAAAAAAAAAACTATGGCTCTCAGAATATTGATACACTAAAACAGATTTTTTTTTTTGTTTCAAAAATGCTTTTATTGTGTAAAACGTAATCAAATAAGTATACATTAGGTATCGCCACATCCGTAACGACCTGATGTATAAAAATATCACATGATTTAACCCCTCAGGTGAACACCGTATAAGATAAAAACTGTCAAAAGTGCAATTTTTTTTTCACCTTACATCACAAAAAGTGTAGGGCTGCTTGCACACTAGCATTTTTTGCAGATCCATCATGGGTCTGCAAAAATGCTTCCGTCATATTAATACAATCGCATGCATCCATCATGAACGGATCTGGTTGTATTAGGTCTTATATAGCCATGATAGAACCGACATGAAAGTGAATTGGGGGGGGGGGGGGGGGGGGGGGAATCAGTTTTCAATTGACTTACACTGTGTCAGGACGGATCCGTCTTGCCCCGCACTACATCGCGGACAGAAAAACGCTTCTTGCAGCGTTATTCTGTCCACGATTGAGATGCAACATAATGCATTTTGGTGCATTCCTGTCCAACAAACAACTTTTTGGGGTGTGCCGCCAATTTGTTTACTTTTTGTTGGACATTTATCTAAGACTTGGAGGCAGAGCACCCCCTTGACTAAAAAGGAAGACCTAATCTTGGAGGATTACTGTTTGAGAAAGAGATAAAGGCTTTTGTTATAAGATATTTTATTTTGGTGCATTCCGTTTCGTTCAGTTAAGTATTGTCCCTATTGACAATGAATGGGGACAAATCTGAAGAGTTTTCTACTGCTATTGAGATCCTATGACAGATCTCAATAGCGGAATTGAAAACGCAGATGTGTTTTCACACAGGCGGACATACACACTTACACTCAGCTTTATATATTAAATAGAATACTGAATTCAGTATATTCCAATGCAGTGCTGCCAGCTACAGGCCAGCATTGGAAAATACTTGTAATCAGCCTATAAGTCTAATACTAGTACAGACCGCCTTCCTGAATCTCAGGCAGGGGAAGCCAGCCAGGGCCAGAAAGCACGCTGCTTCCGGTTTTGGTGCGCCCAGATGAAATGGTCACATTTGACCATGGCATCCATAGGGTTAAATATCTGCATTCCCGCCAGATCTCTGCCGTGTAAAACAGAAGAAACCTGTTTGTTATGGCCGGAAAGCGTTAAACAAGAACTGATCAACCTGTATATCGTTATTTGTTGTTCATTATTGGCCTGGCATCTACCCATGAATCAAGACACTAAGGTTCCATTCACACGTCTGGTGTATTGCGGATCCGCAATACACCCAGCCAGCACCCCCATAGAACTGCCTATTCTTGTCCGCAATTGCGGACAAGAATAGGACATATTCAATTTTTTTGCAGAGCTGAAGCCTGGAAGTTCGGGGCTGGGCTCCGGAACTGCAGAGAGCATCTCTTCTGGCCCCATAGAGAATGAATGGGTCCACACCCGTTCCCGATATTGCAAAACGGATGCGGACCCATTTACGGACGTGTGAATGGACCCTAAAGGAAGGAATTTTAGAACAAATATTGCTGTTAAATTCCTGTGAGAATTAAGTGGGGGAGATTTTCTAAGCTATGTGCCAAACTTAAAAGGGTTGTGCCACTTCAGCAAATAGCATTTATTATGTTGAGAAAGTTAATACAAGGCACTTACTAATGTATTGTTATTGTCCATATTTCTCCCTTCGCTGGCTGGATTCACTTTTCCATCACATTACACACTGCTCGTTTCCATGGTTACAACTACTCTGCAATCTAGCAGCGGGGATCATGCTTGCATCTATGCACACTCCCGTTGTCCCGGCAATCAGAAAGGCCAGTGCTTTTTCCTGTAGTGGCAAGCACAGCCACCGCTAATGGATTGCAGGGTGGTTGTAACCATGGAAACAAGCATTATATAATGTAATAGAAAAAAGAACCCAGCTAGCAGAGGAAGCAATATGGGAAACAACAAGGAGATTTTATGTGAAACTCACCTGTAAATTCTTTTTCTCGTCTTTTCCATTGGGGGACACAGACCAAGGGTATAGCTTAGGCTACCACTAGGAGGAGACACTATGCAAAAAGGAAAAAACAGCTCCTCCTCCCCATGCTCCAACAGGAGAACCTCAGTGCATGCAAAAAGCAGTAGGAGAAGGAGACCAAAACCAAATAGTGATAAAGAAAACAGAACCGAGGAACACCACCATCAGGCCGTTAACCATAAAAGGTCCCAATAGATAGAACCAACCCCTCCTGTAACAGACAAGAATGGGTGGAAGCGTTGTGCCCCAATGGAAAAGACGGGAAAAAGATTTAACAGGTGAGTTTCACAAAAATTCTCCTTTTCTCGCCCATGCCATTGGGAGACACAGACCATGGGACAACCTAGAGCAGTCCATGGGGTGGGAGACCAAAACCTCCAGAGGGAAACGTCCAACGGTTAAATAGGAACCACAGCCTGCAATACCTTGCGCCCTAGGGCCGCATCAGCCGACGCCAGGTGGCCGCCTTACAAAGTTGTGATGTACAGGCTCGATTGCACCTAGCCAAGGAGGCCCTGGTGGAGTGCCGGGTAACCGCCGCTGGGGGAACCCTACCCCGGGACCGATAGGCCATGGCAATAGTCGACCGAATCCACTGAGCCACAGTGACCTTTGAGGCCGCCAGACCCTTACGAGGCCCCTCGGGAATATCAAAAAGGGAGTCCGAGTGGCGAAATGGGGCAGTAACCGACAGGTACACCCGCAAAAGCACAGACAACATCCAGAGAATGGAGAGCGCGCTCCTTGGGGTTCGCCGGAGCGGGACAAAAAGAGGGCAGAATTGTCCTCATTAAGGTGGAAGGCGGAGACCACCTTGGGCAAAAAAGAAGGGACTAGGCGCAGTACCACCTTATCCTTGTGGAAGACCAAAAGGGTTCCCTGGAGGAAAGGGTGGCCAGCTCCAATACCCTCCTGATAGAGGTGATGACCACCAAAAAGACCACTTTCCAGGTGAGAAGACTCAGGGAAATGTCCCTCAGAGGCTCAAAACGAGCCATCTGGAGAGAAGACAGTACCAGGTTCAGATCCCAGGGGGGCAGGGGAGGGACATACGGAGGGACCGAATGCACCACCCCCTGTAGGAAGGTCCTTACCGGACCGAGCAGAGCTAGAGACCGCTGAAAGAAAACAGCCAGAGCCGAGACCTGACCCTTCAGAGAGCTCAGGGACATTCCCATCTCGAGACCCGACTGGAGAAAGGATAGGACCGCCGGAACGGAGAACCGAAGGGGAAAAACACCTAACTTCTCGCAAAAGGCAAGAAAGGCCTTCCAGGTACGATAGTATAACCGGGAGGAAGCTGGTTTCCTGGCTCTTATCATGGTCCTCACGACAGAGTCTGAGAAGCCCATCTTCTTCAAGATGGAGGTCTCAACGCCACACCGTTAAACGAAGCGGCTGCAAATTCTGGTGGAAGAGCGGTCCTTGAGACAGCAGGTCCTCCCTGAGAGGAAGAGGCCACAGAACGGCTGCCAGCATCCGAGTGACCAGTGACCTCCGAGAACCAGGCGCAGCGAGGCCAATCGGGGGCAATGAGTATGGTCGGGATCCCTTACGCCGCGACCCTGCGAAGAACCTTTGGGAGTAGAGGCAGTGGTGGGAAGACATTGAGGAGCGAAGTCTTGCCATCAGGTCCATGTCCTCGAATACGTTCGGATGCAGAGAACACTCTCCCGGATCCACCCTGTTGCAGCTGAGAGTCTGCCGTCCAGTTTTCGACCCCTGGGATGTACACTGTAGACAATATTGGAACGTGAGTTTCCGCCCACTGGAGGATCCTCTTCACCTCTTGCATCACCGTCCAGCTGCAGGTTCCATCCCGATGATTGATCTAGGCCACAGCCGTGGCATTGTCCGACTGGACCCTTACCGGGAGACCCGCTAGAAGGGGGTCCAATGAGACAGAGGAAAATTGCTCCAGTATGTTGATCGGAAGGAGGGCTTCCACCTCTGACCACACCCCCTGAATCATCCGAACCCGGAGAACGCCACCCCAACCCAAGAGACTGGCATTGGTGGTGACGACTGTCCAGGAAATTGGGTGAAGGATCTCCCTGAAGCCAGATTCTGAGGGGACAGCCACCACGAGAGTTCCATGCGAACCCGAGGAGGTAGGCGGATCCGAGCCGGACCTTTCCCCTTCAGACCTGTAGTCCCTGCGAGGGGAAGAGGCTGAACACGCCTCCAGGCGAGGGCGAGAAGCTGCCTCTTAACGGTCAAGTGTCCTCTCTGGCGGGCACCGGAAGGTGGAGCAGTGCTAACCACAGGCATTGCAGGCGATGGATCCGAGGCCGCCATGCGTTCCATAAAGGCCATGGCCACTCGCGAGACTTGGGCCAAGTCCGCGGCCGCCCTAGCTATGGCAGAGGCGCAGGAGGACTCTGCGAGCTCCAAAGGGGCGGAGGAGGGACTGGGCTGGTTTGGTGGAGGGGGAGGAGGATGATCCTATCCCGAGGCAAGGCAAGAGTCACAGGAGCCTGTAACCAATCGTGGCAAGCAGCAAACCATACAGGATCCCAGTGGGAACTGAGGAGTCAATTTAGATTTTTAGGGGGCCCCAGGTCTTGGCATGACTGTCGCAATCCCGGAGTCAGGGTCTCCTACAGTTTTGCGGAACACTATCTGTCCTACCGTGACCTATGAGGAGCAGCCAAGCGTGGATGAAGCGCTGAGGCGCTCCCGTTAGGCTCCGCCCCCGGTCGCGTCACAGAGCACGCCAAAAAAATGCGCGCAGGAAAACGTGCACACAGGAAAACATGAAAAAAGGCAGACCCAGACTCTGAAAATGGCGCCCGCCATGTAGGGGGCGCTGAAAATAGCCACTTCCCCCAAGAAGGAACCTCCTCCCTCTCGCCCAGCAGGCCCACCCAGATCCACAGGTAAGCCCTAAAGAGCCGTGTCACAGTGTGAGCACAGGGGGAGAAGGAGTTTGCAGGAGAGCCGCTGTACTTATCCGAGTCCTGCAGTCTTCACCCTCTGTTCTGGACCAGCAGAGGTTCACCTCTTCAGTCATCTGGCACAAGGAGTGGCAGTGCACTGGAAAGAGGGCAGGACTAAGTGACCCCGGATCTGGTAGGCTACCGGAGCTGCAGGTCGAGCCCGGTTCCACTTATCTTCTGGGGGAAAGGGAGGTAGCCTGGGACGGTCATTCGACCCCAGCGCTCGCTCCGCTGAGAGACCAGGGACGCACCATGCGACCCTGCATCCTCTGATTAGAAAAACAACAGGAACAACCCTGCAGGAGCAGGAGTGTCACCTCCTTATCTGACACTAAGCTAAAACTGAGGTCCTCCTGTTGGAGCATGGGGGTATAGCCAGTGGAGGAGCTGTTTTTTTCTTATTTGCATAGTGTCTCCTCCTAGTGGTAGCCTAAGCTATACCCATAGTCCCCCAATGGAATGGGCGAGAAAAAAACATTAGTAAGTGCCTTGTATTAACTTTCTCCACATAAATACTATTTGCTGAAGTGACAACCCCTTTAAGGCTCAATTTGAAGCAAGAAAATCTGGTATACATGCCTTGCACCAGTTTGTGGACCTCAATAGACCGTTTTGAAAAATGTCAAGAAGAGAGTGTGGCTGAAACATGGCAAATTTTTAAAAAAAAAAGAAAGAAAGAAAAAAAAAACCAATAAATAAAAACACTAGGGCTAAATACTGGTCTGGAGTAATCCTAAAGGTCACAGAGTTTAACTTAATATTTCTAAAGAGAACCCAATATTAAATGGATGTAAAAAAAAAAAAAAACTCACAAGACTGAGTTCACATCAGCGTTCAGCCTTTCCGTGCTTCTGCTCAGTTATAGGAGAGGAAGAATTAATGGAGGGATTCGGAACTTAACTGAGCCAATAAATTATAATGGGGTCCATTAGGATTCAGCTCATAGGAAGATTTTTGAAGTGGAGACAAAAATACTGCATGCAGAAGAACGGAAAGGCTAATGTGAACTCAGCCTAAATAGACTAAGTCTACTGTCACACTGGCACTTTGGCTTTCCGTTTGCTAGATCTGTTCAGGGCTCTCACAAGCGGTCCAAAATTGATCAGTTTTGCCCTAATGCATTCTGAATGGAAAAGGATCCACTCAGAATGGATCAGTTCCATCTCCATTCTGCCCTGGAGGCGGACACCAAAACGTTGCTTGCAGCGTTTTGGTGTATGTCTCATGAAACTGAGCCAAATGGATCCGTTCTGACACACAATGTAAGTCAAGGGGAACGAATCCGTTTTCTATGACACAATCTGGCACAACAGAAAACGGATCTGTCCTCCATTGACTGTCAATGGTATTCATGACAGATCAGTCTTTGCCAAGTTAAAGATAATGGAAATGGATCCGTTCTAAATGGATGCAGACGGTTGTATTATCTGAATGGATCCGTCCATGACGGATCCGCACAAAAACACGAGTGTGAAAGTAGCTTAAGGGGATATGGAAAGATCTGACATAAAAAAATAAGGATCAAATAGTTTAAAGAAAGTAACATTTGGAAAGGATGTTAAATTATTACACACACATGCTATTGATACATACTTGTCTACCTGCCCTGTATGAAAACTGTCTGCCCTCATGCGAGTCAGAGCAGCAGCCGCTTCATCTAATGCACAGCTCACAGATGATGTCAATCTTTGAAGTACTTCAGGATCTGCAAAGGCTTTTCCATCAGTGGTGGACAGTTTACCAATTCCTTTATTACATGCAGAAATCAAATAAAAAATATTTAGTAAAATGTAATAATGCACAAGAGTCACCATCTGTAAGCATACAAAAAGGTATTCTGATAATACAACTATGGTAACAAATTACTGTAGGTCTAACTAAGAAACATGCCAGTGTCATTCATACACAAAGCGTGATGGATTTTGGTTCGGCACGGTACATAACACTAAGTTCACCAGCTCTGGGTTCATGCCTCCCCTGCTTGAATTCTAGTTTCTTCTGTGCATTCTGAAAACCACTGCTTCTTTGCATAAGAAATCCCATAAAAATCTCAAAGTAGAGACAGTGATATTTAAACGGCATCTGTCAGCAGATGATATACAGGCTGTGCTGGTTTCATGATCTTATGTGCAGACACAGCTGAGATTTTTTTTTTAAATATGAATATATGCAAATGAGCCTCTAGGAGCAACAGGGGCGTTACCATTACTCCTAGAAGCTTAGCTCTCTCAGCAAATATTGCTCCCTCTGCACTTTGAGTTAAAGGGCCATGCAGTGTAAACGTCACAATGCCTGGCCCTGTCAAAGTGCAGAGGGCACTGCAGTTAACAGAGCACAGCCTCTAGATGTAACACCCCCATTTGCATATATTTAAATATAATTTTTCTTAGCAATGCGGGCACACGGGACCAACACAGATGCCTTCATGTGCAAGTGCACATGTAACAGGTCAGCCAGTTTTGTAGGTACAAATCTGCTGACAGATACCCTCTAACATGGTAGATTAAACTCATTATGTTCACATACAAACATATTACTGTCTACAGCAGACGTAAACTGGATAATACTACTACAGGGCTAGACTTTGAAAGATTATTTATAAAAAAAATAAAAACACACAACCTGTGTCCTGGGAGCTTAACAGTGTCCCCTTTTTGGCTGCTCCACACAGTCCAGATAACTGGTTGGACGAGCAGCATCCCCCGTACTAATCCAGAATACATTACCTGCAGCTTCTAGGACCGCTTCTAAGCGCGCTTGTGTAGCCGGATCAACAGTCCGCAAGTCTGCTACTTCTGCAGCAGTTGATAAAAATAGTTCTGATACAGTCTTCAGCACTGAGTTGTCCTCTTGGTCCAAAATAAATGATTCGACCTATTGAAGAAAAATAGTCACCTTAAATATTTTTAGTCATCTTTATGAATTATTCTCAAAACTTCTCCAAAACCTGAAGCTCTCTAGAAATGAAAAAGGTCTGGTTAGTTTTACACTCAAAGAACCATAGTGGAGCAGTGTAAATAAAGTTAGAGAGGTTGTCTCATCACAGACATTGGGGGCATATTGCTAGGATATACCACCAATGTCAGGTGTGGGTCCCAGCTCTGCGACCTGCACCTAGCTATAGAACGGGATTCACAATAGAAGAAAATCATGGCACAAGTCAACCGGTCATGGTGTTTTTATTTCAGTCTTCCCAGCAGGTTAAAACGTCAGGTAGGTACACTGGCATAAACAGGGCTTCAGCCGTTTTGCATATAGTGCAGCTTCAACAGGGCCTTCTGAAGGGCCTGTAGGCCTATTCATGTGCGCCTGTACCTACCTGATGTTTTACCTGCAGGGAAGCCTGAAATAAAAAAAGATAATGACTTGTTGATTGGCAAGTGCCATGATTTTTTTTCTATTGTTCCTTGCTAGTCGTGACACCCACAAGTCTCAAAATATGTTCCTGCCTGCCTTTAGGTAGTGAGGTTTATTTCTCCTTATGTGGATTAACTGCACAATGGGATTGCCAACGTCAGAGAGCAGCCGCGCATGCGTCACCTCCCTCCATTCATTATTATGGGACTGCTGAAAATAACAGGGTGCCCTCGCTCTCGTATATTCAGAACTCCCAAAAAATAGATAGAGAGCACATTACGCATGCGCGAAGCACTCTCCTTCACTTTTGGGCGCCTGTTCTGTGGATAGGTGCGGGCCAAAGAGGTGGGACCCACACCTATCAGATATTGGTGGCATATACTATCGATATGCCACCAAATGTCTAAGATAAGACCACACCTTTCATTTTCAATTCACACTGAAAACTATTATTTTTGAATATGTTTCTCTTCTTCCCACTACCCTCTGACTACAGTAGATGGTCACATCTTCTCAGTAACTGTAGCCTGCTGTGTGAAATCTGAGAGAGGATGCAGCAGCAGGATCAAATGCAAGCGAGAACAGTTTGTGAGCGGAGAGCCTAAAGGCCCACTTACACAAAAAATCCAAAAGCTATTTAGTGCAAAATGCATAAATAGGCTAAGTGTTAAAATGTTAATAATAATCATTTATGAAACCATAAAAATAACAATCAGTACTAAGAACGTACAATTATTAACCCCTTAAGGACATAGGACGTACCGGTACGTCCTATTTCCCGAGTCCTTAAGGACCGAGGACGTACCGGTACATCCTGACTTAAAATCGGAATTCCGGTGCCGCGGGGGTTAATCGTAACGGGAAGCCGGCTGAAATCATTCAGCCGGCATCCGATAACAACGCAGGGGGGGTCATTTGACACACACACACCCCCCCCCCTACCCCCCCCCCCCCCCCCCCCCCCCGTATCGCCGAAAACCGCAGGTCAATTCAGACCTGCGGTTTTCTGCGTTTCCGGTCAATTCGGGTGTCCTGTGACCCAATGAACCGGAAAAAGACTGCGATCGGTGGCGTAATTATACACCACCAAACGCAGTCCGACGGTTTGGAGAGACGGTGCTGGCCCAGGGTGCTGATTGGTGCAGGGGAGAGAGGCGCGAGATTCAAACTTCCTGCGCTCCTCTCTCCCCTCCTCTTCCTGTCCAGCACCCTGACCATGCAGCATCGTCCAGCACCAGCTCCTGTGTCCCCCTAATCGGCATCCATCACCCTCCTGCACCCATCGCCACCCAGGTAGGTTAGGGTCAGTGAGGGAGAGGCACCGTTAGGCAGGGAAAGAAGGGAAAAGTAAGTTAGGGGGAAAAAAAAAAAAAAGTACTTTTATTCCAAACTTCCATCTATCCATCTAACCCTAACCCAAACCCCCCCTGCCACTTGCCACCAGCCCCCCCACCCCCCACCAGCCCCACTGGTGAATTTGATGGTGGAGCAGACGAATCTGTACGCCCAACAGTTCGTTGCTCAAAACCCAGGCTCAGTTTTGGCTAGACCCGGTGGCTGGACGCAGCCGAAATGAGGACATTTTGAGGCCTCGTGCTGCATATGGGTCTAGTCCAAAAACCCAGTGTCAGGCTGTACTGGAGTGGGGACGTCCTGTACCAAACCCCACTGTACAGTATGGTCATGACATGTCACCGGTTTGAGGCCATCCGGAAATGTCTGCATTATTCCGGGTACACTTACAAATTTCGTGTGTACGAGGGGCGAGATTCCCGTATTCAACCCCCAGAATGTCCCCCCACTCCGGGTGTTAGCGGGAAACTCGTGTGGGACCTTATGTACGTGGATAACTTGTACGTGGATAACTTTTATACCAGCATTCCCTTGTTCAGGTCCCTTGCCGCCAGATCCACGTTCGCTTGTGGGACAGTGCGGAAAAATCAACGCGGCCTCCCTGCCTACCCCCTCCAGGTACCTATCCCCAGGGGTGAGACCCGTGCACTTACCAGTGGAAACCTGTTGCTGGTCAGGTATAAGGACAAGAGGGGTGTCCTTATGCTGTCCACAATCCACGGTAACAGCACCACCCCAGTCTCTGTGCGAGGTACCGCGCCAACAGTCCTCAAGCCCGATTGTATTGTCGACTACAATCGGTATATGGGAGGAGTTGATCTCTCTGATCAAGTCCTCACGCCATATAACGCCATGCGCAAAACCCGGGCATGGTACAAAAAAAGTTGCGGTCTACTTGGTACAGGTTGCCATGTACAACTCTTTTGTACTATCCCGAAGCGCTGGCAGCACAGGGACATTCCTCCAATTCTATGAGGCAGTCCTCAAGGACCTGATCTTTTCGGACCGGGAAAGAGCAGGCCGGAGTACCTCGGAAACTGGAGGCGCCCGGATCGTCCCTGGCCAACACTTTCCAGGTGTGGTCCCCCATACTGGAAAGAAGGGACGAACCCAAAAAAAGTGCAGAGTGTGTCACAAGAGGAGGATACGGAAGGACACCACTACTCAATGTGACACGTGCCTCGATCATCCGAGCCTCTGCATTATCGATTGCTTCAGGGAGTATCACACTTCCATGGAGTACTAAATTTTTATAATCCCCAACAGTCCACTAGAGAACATAAAACACTATGGCTCTCAGCCTTTGGAGACACGAAAAAAAATTTCTTTCCCCCAAAAATATTAGTTTTAGTGCAGGCATCCTCAAACTGCGGCCCTCCAGATGTTGTAAAACTATAACTCCCTGCATGCCCAGACAACCTACAGCCATCAGCAGGGCATGGTGGGAATTGTAGTTTTACAACATCTGGAGGGCCGCAGTTTTAGGATGCCTGCTTAGTGTCTCCAAAGTCTGAGAGCCATACATATTGGGCATCGTCGCGTGCGTAAAAGTCGTCGCTATAAAAATAATTTTTGACCAAACGCCTCAGATGAACGGTGTTAAAAATATAAAATAAAAACTGTGCCAAAACACCCATTTTTGGGCAAAATTTCAATTTGAATCCATTTTGCCGGTAATAAAGCAAGGGTTAACAGCCAAACAAAACTAAATATTTATTGTCCCGATTCTGTAGTTTGCAGAAACACCCCATATGTGGTCGTAAATGGCTATATAGCCGCACGGCAGGGCATAGAACGAAGGGAACTCCATACAGTTTCTGGAAGGCAGATTTTGATGGACAGTTTTTTTTTTTTTTTACACCATGTCCCATTAGAAGCCCCCCTGATATAGCCTAGACTAGAAACTCCAAAAAAGTGACCCCATCTAAGAAACTACACCCCTCAAGGTATTCAAAAGTTACTTTACAAACTATGTTAACCCTTTAGGTGTTCCACAAAACTAAATAGCGAATGTAGAAACAATTTTAAATTTTAATTTTTTTGTTACATGGCCTCAAAAGAGAGTAATATAAAGCAACCAAAAATCAAATTTACCCCAAAAATAGTCCCAAAACAACAACCACCTTATCCCGTAGTTTCCTAGATGGGGTCACTTTTATGGAGTTTCTACTCTAGGGGTGCATCAGGGGGCAAAAATCTGCCTTCCAAAAACCATGTGACGTTTCCCTTCTTCTATGTCCTGCCGTTTAGCCAAATAGTAGTTTACGACCACATATGGGGTGTTTCTGCAAACTACAGAATCAGGGCAACCCATTTTGAGTTTTGTTTGGCAGTTAACCCTTGTTTTACTCCTGGAAAAAATTGATTATATTGGAAAATTTTCCAAAAAATAGAAATTTCAAAATTGTTTCTCCATCTGCCATTAACTCTTGTGGAACACCTAAAGGGTTAACAAAGTTTGTAAACCCAGTTTTGAATACCTTGAGGGGTGTACTTTCTTAGATGGAGTCACTTTTTTTGAAATTTCTATTCTAGGGGTGCAACAGGGGGCTTCAAATGGGACATGGTATAAACAAAACCAGCCCTGCAAAATCTGCCTTCCAAAACCCAACTCTTATGTGCTACCGTTCGGCCAAACAGTAGTTTACGACCACATATGGGGTGTTTCTGCAAACTACAGAATCAGGGCAACCCATTTTGAGAGTTTGGCAGTTAACCCTTGTTTTACTCCTGGAAAAAAATTATTATATTGGAAAAGTTTCCCCAAAAATAGAAATTTCAAAATTGTTTCTCCATCTGCCATTAACTCTTGTGGAACACCTAAAGGGTTAATAAAGTTTTAAAAAACAGTTTTGAATACCTTGAGGGGTGTAGTTTCTAGGAGGTTTCTATTATCTAAGCCTCACAATATGACTTCAAACCTGAACTGGTCCATAAAAAGATTTGAGGATTTTGAAGATTTCTGAAAAATTTCAAAATTTGCTTCTAAACTTCTAAGCCTTGTAACATCCCCAAAACGCTACAAACATGAAGTAGACATATGGGGAATGTAAAGTCATCACAATTTTTGGGGGTATTACTATGTATTACAGAAGTAGAGAAACAGAAATTTTGAAATTTGCTAATTTTTCAAAATTTTGGGTCAAATTTTTATTTATGCCCAAAAAATTATTTTTGACCCAATTTTAGCAGTGTCATGAAGTACAATATGTGACGAAAAAAATCTCAGAACGGCCTGGGTAAGTCAAAGCGTTTTAAAGTTATGAGCACTTAAAGTGACACTGGTCAGATTTGCAAAAAATGGCCTGGTCCTTGAGGTGAAAATGAGCCTGGTCCTTAAGGGGTTAAATATATTGTATATTACTTGTCCAACAGTGTGCCTGAGCCGCTGCACTAAGCTGTGAACAGAAGTATAGTGCTTTCGTTGTCACCTTTACATGGGCCAAGAATCCGCCAGATAATTGCTAAAGAACTCTCATTAGCAGTTATCTGGCTTGTAAAGGTGCTGCTGATTACCCGATGAAGGAGCGAAACGAACCATTCACGCGGACACAAAAATGGTCTTTCACCAGAAGCAGATTTGTGTAATCACTGCTGCCAACAAGTCAGTATGGGGACGAATGATGGTATACTGTGGAAGTGATCACTGCATGTAAATTAAGCGGTCTGACAAGCAGACGATTGCCGGAAAAAAAAAAGAAAAAAAAAAGAAAAAAAAACAAAACTTTTTTTTGTCTAAAGTCCAAAGAAAATTACAGCAAGAAAGTGCGGTACTCGCCATGAAATTCATTGTCTTTTATTTCATAAAATACAGCACGGGGGGGAATGTACTAGAGTTACCAGCTTTTCTACAGTCCTCCCGCCTGTGCAGTATTTTATTACATAAAGGACAATGAATTTTCATGACGAGTGCCACACTTTTACTTTATTTTCATTGGATGCTATACAAGTTTAGAGCACCAGCTATTATCCAATTTCTCCTCTGGTTAGATGCCTGGCAGTGCCGACGACTCTCCAGTGGAACTGTTTTTTGTCAGACAGCATGGTTTCCAGTATTTTTCTATCTCTTATAGGTCTGTTGAATAGGGTGTTACTGAGTGCATTGCTTTGAAAAGACACTTATGTAGTACATTGGTGGTTTATAGTGGTCAGAGAAGTGACCACACACACACGTAGGGAGGGTTCTGGACTGTCAATATTCCCTGGGGGGGGTGTAGTTCCAAATTGGGGTCATATATTGGGGGTTTCCACTCTAGCGGTGCATCAGGAGGTCTTCAAATACAACATGGTACCTGAAAATTATTCCTGAAAAGTCTGCCCTCCAGAAGTCATTTGGTGCTCCTTTCCTTTTGACCCCTGTAGTGCACCCATATAGCAATTTACATGCACATATGGGGTGTTGCTGTAATCAGGAGGAAATGAATAATAAATTAAGAGGTGCATTTTCTCCAGTTACCCCTTGTGAAACTGAAAATTTGTACCAAAAATCACATTTTTGGGTAATTGCATTGTATTCGTTTTGAGCTACAAACATTATTTTCTATTGGTCTTTATTAAAAGGTTTGAAACCCCGTCTCTATGCAGCTTTGCATTTCTCCAGTAGCAGGCTCAGAATTTTCACTCTGCCAGCTCCAGATGTTGTGTGAAGGTTTACAGGAAATATTAAACGAGGGACACACAAGTTTTTGCTACCGTCAGTAGTGGTCTTTTTTGCTTCCTTTCTTTTCTTTTTCAGGCATTTTACAAACACCTTCTCTCTATACCATGAAGAAATCTGTAGTGGTAGGACTATGGGTAAAAAAAAATTAATTAAGGCACAAAAACTGCAGGTGGCCAAAAAACACCAAAGCAAAATTCAAAACAGCAGTTAAAGGGGTTGTCCGGGTTCAGAGCTGAACCCGGACATACCCTTTTATTTTCACCCCGGCAGCCCTCCTGAGCCTGGCATCGGAGCATCTCATGCTCCGATGCGCTCCCGTGCCCTGCGCTAGATCGCGCAGGGCACAGGCTCTTGTGTTTTCAATAACACACTGCCGGGCGGTAACTTCCGCCCAGCAGTGTGTTCGGTGACGTCACCGGCTCTGAGGGGCGGGCTTTAGCTCTGCCCTAGCCGTTTTACTGGCTAGGGCAGAGCCAAATCCCGCCCATCAGTGCCGGTGACGTCACCGGGCTGCCTGTCAGCCCCATAGAGAGCCCGGTATGTCACCGGAACTCAGAAAAATGCCTTTGCCCTGCGCGATGTAGCGCAGGGCAAAGGAGAGCATCGGAGCATGAACTGCTCCGATGCTCATGTCAGGGGGGCTGCCGGGGTGAAAATGGAGGGATGTCCAGGTTAGCTCTGAACCTGGACAACCCCTTTAAGTGCACCGACGGTGGGCCAAAGCAACGCTCTGTATCCTTGTTTGTCCATTTTAGGCTACTTTCACACTGGCGTTTTGGCTTTCAGTTTGAGAGATCCGTTCAGGGCTCTCACAAGCGGTCCAAAACGGATCAGTTTTGCCCTAATGCATTCTGAATGGGTAAGGATCCACTCAGAAGGCATCAGTTTGGCTCCGTTCCGCCTCCATTCCGCTTTGGAGGCAGACACCAAAACACTGCTTGCAGCGTTTTGGTGTCCGTCTGACGAGACTGAGCCAAACTGATCTGTCCTGACACACAATGTAAGTTAATGGGGATGGACCCATTTTAACTGACAATAGAAAACGGATCCATCCCCCATTGACTTTCAAAAGGTATTCAAGACGGATCAGTTTTGGCCATGTTAAAGATAACACAAACTGATCAGTTCAGATAATACAACCGCATGCATCCGTTCAGAACGGATGCGTTTGTGCAGATCCATGACGGATCTGCACTAAACGCGAGTGTGAAAGTAGCCATACTCTGCCAGCCCCTGCCTCTCCTTTTTGATTGACCAGGCCAGGTCAAATGGGAGCTGAAAAACCCAGACGTACGCGATCCCCGGCGTGCAATGGCCCTCTCTAGAGGGGAGATTGATAGACACAGATAGTGTGCGGAAGCCTAGGTGCTCCTGAATGCACAGTTAGAAATACATATACAGTGCCCTGAATAAGTATTCATACCCCTTCAACTTTCCAACAATTTTTCACGTTACACCCACAAACAGAATGTATTATTTTCTTGGGATTTCATGTGATAGACCAACAAAGGATAACATTAAATAAAATCCTATGTAACCAATTGCCTTTTGAAGTTACCCAATTAGTCAATAAATGACACACAGATGGACTCTATTCTCAGTATAACTACAGCTGCTCTATGAAGGACTCAGGATTGTTAGAGAACAGGGATCAAACAAAATCTTAAAACCAAGAAACACACCAGACAGGTCAGGGAGAAAAGTTGTGAAAGAGTGTAAAGCAGGGATAGGTCATACAAGAAATATCCCAAGCTCTGAACATCTCACAGAGCACTGTTCAATCCATCATCCAAAAATGGAAAGAGTACAGCAAGACTACAAACCTACCAATATCAAGGCTGTCTACTTTAACTGAAAGCCCAGGCAAGGAGAGCATGAATTAGAGAAGCAGTCAAGAGGCCCATGGTCACTGGAGGAGCTGCAGAGATCCACAGCTCAGGTGGGAGTATCTGTCCACAGGACATCTATTAGTCATTTACTCCACAAATCTGGCCTCTATGGAAGAGTGGCAAGAAGAAAGGCATTTTTCAAAAACAAGCCCAAAAAAGTCCCATTTGCCATGTTGAAGAAGGTGCTCTGGTCAGATGAGACCAAAGTTGAACTGTTTGGCCTAAATGACAAATGTGCGGCGGAACACTTACACTGCACATCACCCTGGACACACCATCCCCACAGTGAAACATGGTGCTGTGGGGATGATTTCTTCAACAGGGACAGGGAAGGTATTTGTATCATGACAGATATACTGTCTATATAGATATACTGTGTATATATCATTTTTGTACTGCATTCAGCATAGCTGTGTGGCGGAGCAGCTGCAAAGTGAAAGTAAAAAGCCCAGCAAGCATCTTCAGAGGAGTGGTCACCTGATATCTCCGCCTACTTGTGATGCCACAGTGACAGCAGCACCTCAGGTGTCATCTTATCAGTCCTTCACGCTGGGTTCACACCTGAGCGTTCGGAAACGAGCTACAGAGATTGCCGTTCACACATTGTCGCGCGTTCCCGAATTTCTATGTGCGGGAACGCGCGACAAACGCCCAAAAAAAAGCTCAAGCACTTGTTTGAGCGTCGGGCGTTTTACAGCGCGATCGTACGCGCTGTAAAACGCCCAGGTGAGAACCATTCCCATAGGGAATCATTGGTTCTTGCCTGTTGTGCGTTTTACAGCGCGTAGGAACGCGCTGTAAAACGCTCAGGTGTGAACCCAGGGTTAGTCAAATAACCACAGAGAAGTCTGCTGGCACTGCGGTGAGGTTTGTGGCTGAAACTGTGGTTGCTGCTGGCACTGCGGGGGATGTGTGTGGCTGGAATTGGGGGGGGGTCTGCTGGCACTGCGGGGGTGTTTGTGGCTGAAACTGTGGTTGCTGCTGGCACTGCGGGGATGTGTGTGGCTGGAATTGGGGGGGTCTGCTGGCACTGCAGGGGTGTTTGTGGCTGAAACTGTGGTTGCTGCTGGCACTGCGGGGATGTGTGTGGCTGGAATTGGGGGGGGGGGGGGGGGTCTTTTTTTATTATATATATATACTAAAATTGTTGATATACGTGGAAATAGTGCTCTAAAAAGGTTCCTTCAATGTTATTTGCATTTTGTCTGGTATTCTGTTGCGTACAGATGTAATCAAAGAAGACATCAATCGATTGGAAAAACCCACCCAGAAGGCGCCGTCGTATTCAGTGGCAGGTAAGTATAAAATCAACACTAGGAGTTTGTACTGTTTGATTCATTGCATTAATCAGTATGTGCTCTTATTATAGATTTCTTCATCAGCGGGGGGCTCTCCGGAAGTGGCCAGCTCACCTGCCGAATCGCCATCGTCCAGGGTAGGTGGACCAAATTATTATTATATTATTTTTAAATATATTTTATATATTATTTTTTTGATTTAAATACATTTTTTAAATACTTTTTTTTGGTTTCAGCAATCTACACCTAGATCCGTCAGCGAGGTTCCCCCAGTCGCCCCCAGAGTCCGCAGGAATGAGCGTGGCAGTCCTAGACGTGTAAGTCTTGAATTAAGTAGTGTTAATTTGCATTTTGTATTAGGATTTACATTTAATTTTCCATTTCCTTTTTTTCAGTGTTCCGTCGGCTCTACCAGGGAAGATGAGGAGTTAGGGGTCCCGACCATCGATAACCGGCTCCTCATCCAACTGGTGGAGGCGTGCCCATCATTATGGGACCACTCCGACCGCCACCACGCTGATCATCGTCGTACCCAGCGGCTCTGGAGGGACATCTGTTCTGAAATTTTTAAGACCTGGGGGATCTAAATGCGGCGGCTCAGGAGAAATATAGTAAGTAAAACCATATGTATTTTAATATATTTAAATATTGTTTTTTTCCTTTAATCGTGCAGATTTCATTTTTTATGTTTTTTAAGTCAAACTGGTTACAACGCGTTGGCGATCTATCCAGGACCGCTTCAGGAGGGATTTTAATAAGGAGGTTCAGGCCTCGAGTGGCTCCAGAGGAACCTCAGGGACCACATACATCCATACGGCGGCCCTTGGGTTCCTACAAAAGACAATGGCACCAAGAAGGTAAAATATTTTTAACAACTGTTAAAACATTTTTTGTAAAGGGGCTGTCTGAATCAGCGGATCATTTGGCTCCCCTGTTTTGGCCAGCCCCCTATGGTATACAGTAGACATAGCATAGAACATGGATGTTTTATTTAAAGAACAATTCATAACTTTCCTCATGTTTTTTCCTACAGAAGTGCCAGCAGCACTCGGGAGCCTGAACAACCTCCTGAGGCGGAACCGGAATAGATCTCCAGCGCCAGCCCTCCTGTCCCTCATGTATCGGCTCAGGATAATCCCGGTCCCCTATCGGATCCCTCCGCTCAACAGAGGCTCTTAGGTTTCCGCCAAAATTTGAGAGCCCTGGTGAGCGGGCAGAGATCCGGTAGGCCAAATCGAGCCGATTATGCGAACCTTGTAGAGGTCGTTTCCGACGCTCTAGAAGGTTTTGCCGATCATCAGAAGGAGTTTGGTGCTGACTTGATTCGGCGCTGAGAGAGGGCGGAGTCAGCAATTCAACGCAGCCCAAACTAACATTATGGGCTAAGCATAATCCGTTGGATGGACTCAATGACGCCCGAGCAGTTGCATGAGACGCCCGAGCATGTGTTACCTTCTGTTTCTTATTCTTCTCCTCCCCAGTATTTTCCTCCTACTTCTTTCCTAACTCCCTCCACCTCTACACATGCTCGGGTCCCCTCCTCCTCAGACCCTTCCTTTCTCCACACCCCACAATTACGCCCTGCATCCTTTCCTGTGACCCGTAGTTTCACCTCAGTGGATCGCCAGGACAGGGGGGCTACCATTGCCAGCCCCACGACAGTCCACCTCCCCTCACCGTTATGAAAATTTATAATTAAAATTTATGTTTATATTTATTTTATTACGGTTTCCAATTTTTTTTTAATTTTTTTTTTTATAGTTTACTGCACGGTGAGTGTTTGTATTGTCCTGTACAGGGTAACCTTGGCACTACAGCCGTGTTGAAATTAAAACTACCCTAGTCTCACTACTGTGCGTTTATAACACCCTTGGTAGTTTTTATATAAAAACAGCATTAGTGCCAATGTCGTAAGAACCATTAACATGACCATCAATAATGAGCTATCTTTTGGCTCTTTATTGATCGTAGACCCTATAATTGGCACAATGAACAAGCAAATGCTTAGTTCAATCTTGTGCCCTTTCGTATGAGCCCTTGTGGGAGTCACGGTCCATCAGCACAATCAGGAATTCATTAACAAATTGTGATTTTACCGTTTAATGATTTCCCGATGACGCTCTAATATAACTAGTGTGATTACCACAAGGGACACGCAAGGAACATACAGTTTTTAAAGGGGTATTCACAGACAATGGGGGGGGGGGTTTCACTTGAATGTGCCCCCATTGTCGGATAGGTGTGGGTAACATTGGTAGCACCCGCACCTATATCGAGAACGGAGCGGGGGAGCACCGTTTGAGGACAAGAAATTTCCCGTGGTACGTCCACCACCAAGTGCTAATCTCCGTCCTCTCCCATAGAAATGAATGGAGGGCGGCAGCGCAGTGCGACCTCATCCACTTTCTTGGCTCCATTCTCAATATATGTGAGGGTACCAGCTGTGGGACCCGCACCTATAAGGCTACTTTCACACTTGCGCTTGATCGGATCCGTTCTGAACGGATCCGATCAAATTAATGCAGGCGGAGGCTCCGTTCAGTACGGATCCGTCTACATTAATAACTTAGAAAAATTTCTAAGTGCGCAAGTAGCCTGAGCGGATCCGTTCAGACTTTCAATGTAAAGTCAATGGGGGACGGATCCGCTTGAAGATTGAGCCATATGGTGTCATCTTCAAGCGGATCCGTTCCCATTGACTTACATTGTAAGTCTGGACGGATCCGCACGCCTCCGCATGGCCAGGCAGACACCCGAACGCTGCAAGCAGCGTTCAGCTGTCCGCCTGGCCGTGCGGAGGCGAGCGGAGCGGAGGCTCAACGCCGCCAGACTGATGCAGTCTGAGCGGATCCGCATCCATTCAGACTGCATCAGGGCTGGACGGAAGCTTTCTGCTCCGCTCGTGAGCCCCTTCAAACGGAGCTCACGAGCGGAAAGCAGAACGCTAGTGTGAAAGTAGCCTAAGACAATGTGGGCATATCTTAGGGGTATGCCCCCATTGTATGAGATGAGAAAACCCCTTTAAATGCCTCTTGCACACTACTGTATGCCCCAAGAGAAATGTGGTCCGTGAATGGACCATATGTCCCATAGTGGCATTGATCGTGCGCACGAGAGTACACAGCATCATAGTGTACAATGATTCTGTGCAAGTTGAGCTGCCCGCGGGGATATAGTCTTGCACTCATAGATCATATGAGTGCAGGACAATAGCCCAGTGTGCGGCACAACATGGTCAGCATCATGATGCTCTGTACTCCCGATCAATGACGATCAGGGACATATGGCCCGCTAACGAACACTATACATCTTTAAGTGCATGTAGTCGTGTAAAAGAGTCCGAAAGGTGTGGTCCATTATCAAAGCTGGACTAACTTTGAATTTCAACAAGATAGCCCTGGAGAAATATAGGAGCATGACAACCCTGGGCATCTGAATACATGAAGATGGAACCTAGAGATGCTACTCCTTCCAAAACGGATCCGCTAAACGGGTGGCAAAACGGAAACTAACGTGACAGACGGATCAGTTTGAACGGATCCGCCTGAATGGCTTGCGTTTGACTCTGTTTAGTCATTTTATTGACGGATCCGTTTGAAATGCACTTCAAACGGATCCGTGAAACGCAAGTGTGAAAGTAGCCTAAGTTGCGCACTGCAAAAAGATTTTTTTATTTTTTTGCAATGTATATTATTATTTTTTTTTATTATCTTTTCAGTATTAAAAGGAAAAAATTGCAAATGTGATATCACTATAATTATACTGTGGCCGTATTATTCATTTTTTTATAAATTCCACCCCATCTCTATTTTACAGCTTCACACCACATCAAATTCAAAAGTATATGGTGCCAAGAGAAAATACTAATTATTGGCTCCTGGAAGGCCAAAAGTGAAACATTTAAAATGGCCTGGTCCTGAAGAGGTAAAAGGGGCTGTCCTGCCATAATACAGTCCTGATCAAAAGTTTAAGACCACTTGAAAAATGGCAAAAAAAAAAATCCTATTTAGTATGGCTGGATCTCAACAAGGTTCCAAGTAGAGCTTCAACGTGCAACAAGAAGAAATGGGAGTGAGAACATTTTTTCAGCATTCAATTTAATGAAAACTAAAACTGAAAAAGTCTGTTTTTCAGCTGGTCAAAAGTTTAGGACCACACCTCCCATAAAAAAAAAAAAAAAAACCACCACCTCTCCCCCCCAAAAAAAAACAAAAACCAAAAAAAAAAACAGAAATCCAACTTCCAAATATGAACTCAGTAATGAGAAGCTCCGCTGTTATTGTTCATCACTTCAAAACATTTGTTTCAGCATGTTTGATGCAAGCATTTCCATGAGGTGAGTGAGAACATTTCTCCAAGTGGTGAAGACGGCCGCACGAAGGCCATCTACTGTCTGGAACGGTTGTCCATTTTTGTAAACTTCCCTTGCCATCCATCCCCAAAGGTTCTCAACTGGATTTAGATCAGGAGAACACGCAGGATGGGCCAAAAGAGTGATGTTATTCTCCTGGAAGAAGTCCCTTGTCCTGCAGGCATTGTGTACTGTAGCGTTGTCCTGTTGAAAAACCCAGTTGTTACCACACAGATGAGGGCCCTCAGCCATGAGGAATGCTCTCTGCAACATCTGGACATAGCCAGCGGCCGTTTGACCCCCCTGCACTTCCTGAAGCTTCATTGTTCCACTGAAGGAAAAAGCACCCCAGACCATTATGGGGCCCCCTCCACTATGGCACATAGAAAACATCTCAGGTGGGATCTGCTTGTCATGCCAGTAACATTGGAAACCATCAGGACCATACAGTAGGGCTGCACAATAAAATCGAAAAAATAATCGAATCGCGATTATCGCCAAATGCGATATGGCGATTTGGCCGACCCGAAAATGCAGTGATTATATATAAAAGGGGCCCCGCGCACATAACTGTCTTTTGCATGTAAAGTGTTTTACTAGTGTGTGTGTGGGTGAAACAAAATCTCTCTCCTAACAGGTCCGGCATCAGTACTCACTATGAATGCAATGCTCTGCAGTTTAGGAGCGTTACTAAGTGACTCACGCGCCGGCCGCATTCATAGTGAGTACAGAGGCCGGACCTGTTAGGAGAGAGATTGTTACACACACACACACACACACACACACACACGTAAAAGGCAGTTATGTGCCCAGTTTAGGACACATGAGGAGGACCAGCATAAGATGCTATGTGTCTTAAGCTGGCCCTCCACAGATCCCCCACAACACAGCGCCCTCCACAGATCCCCCACAACACAGCGCCCTCCACAGATCCCCCACAACACAGCGCCCTCCACAGATCCCCCACAACACAGCGCCCTCCACAGATCCCCCACAACACAGCGCCCTCCACAGATCCCCCACAACACAGCGCCCTCCACAGATCCCCCACAACACAGCGCCCTCCACAGATCCCCCACAACACAGCGTCCTCCACAGATCCCCCACAACACAGCGTCCTCCACAGATCCCCCACAACACAGCGTCCTCCACAGATCCCCCACAACACAGCGTCCTCCACAGATCCCCCACAACACAGCGTCATACCCAGCCGCATCAGCGGCTCATATGGGAAAATCCAAGCAAATAGACCTCTAGCACAATTCCTTTAAAATATCGCATCGCATATCGTTATCGCAATTTTTAGGGCCCTAATCGCAATCGCACAAAATTCCCATATCGGGCAGCCCTACCATACAGGTTAAATTTTCTCAGAGAATAAAACTTTCTTCCACCTTTGAATGTGCCATGTTTGGAGCTCTCTTGCAAAGTCCAAACAAGCAGTTCTGTGGCATTCAAGGAGACGAGGTCTTTGAAGACTTTTTTGGTTTTGAAACCCTTTAGTCTCAGAAGCATCAATTTGGATCAGCCTGTTTCAGTTTAATCGTTTTCAATTAATTGAATGCTCAAAAAATGTTTTGTCTCACTCCCATTTCTTCTTGTTGCATGTTGAAGCTCTACTCGGAACCTTGTTAAGATCCAACAATGTAAAATATGATTGTTTTTCAATTTTTCAAGTGGTCTTAAACTTTTGATTAGGACTGTACATGGGGACTGCTGGTAGTATACGTACATAGTAATTGTAGTAGCCGTGACTACTACTCCTAGCAAATCCTAACATCTTCTATGTACTTACACTACAAGCAGCTGCTATGTACTTAAACATAGGAACTGCCGGATTCGGCAAGTGCGGTAGTGTTCTGGAATTTTGACCGGACAAAAAAATACCACAATAAACTGCAGTATTTTGTCCGGTCAAAAAACATAAAAGCAATGGAACAGAAGACATCCTAATGCATACTGAACGGATCTCTTTCCATTCAAAATGCATTAGGACCAAACGCATGCCATTTTTCAAGAGGTCTTAAACTTTTGATCAGGACTGTACATTCATGATCAAGATAGGTCATCTATATCTGAAACGGCTGGTGTCCGACAAGTGGCACCGCTTCCTGGTCATTACAATATGCATCGTCTCCTCTGGAGCAGAGACATAGTATAATTACAAGCACTGGCTCCAGTCACCTGAATGGAGCGAGTACTTTTCTTACACTGCACTT
Organism: Bufo gargarizans; assembly: GCF_014858855.1. Classification (NCBI taxonomy): domain Eukaryota; kingdom Metazoa; phylum Chordata; class Amphibia; order Anura; family Bufonidae; genus Bufo; species Bufo gargarizans. The sequence goes on along the minus strand of NC_058081.1, from coordinate 425,405,307 downwards.
GCAAGATGACAAGCAGTTCAATGAAGAGGAAGCTGCGATCGCATGGAGCACTGCTTCCTCTTTATCCAGCTGATTGGAATTTAGGCCCCGATGACCTATCCTGAGAATATGTCATCAATAGAGCTGGCAGGAGAATCCCTTTAAAGGGAACCTGTTACCGGGATTTTGGGTATAGAGCTGAGGACATGGATTAATAGATGGCCACTAGCACATCCGCAATACCCAGCCCCCATAGCTCTCTGTGCTTTTTTGTGTAAACCCCCCCCCCCCCCTATTTGATGCATATGCAAATTAACATAAGTCATATCTTACTTGTGTGACCAAAGAGTCATATTTTCAAACTCTGACTCATGTCAGGTTAATTTGCATATATATAAAAATCGGGTTTTATACACAATAAAAGCACCCAGAGCTATGGGGACTGGGTTTTGCAGATGTGCTAGCAGCCATCTAGCAGCCCATGTCCTCAGCTCTATACCAAAAATCCCGGTGACAGGTTCCCTTTAACCACCTCAGGACCGCCGTACGCAGGATTGCGTCCTGCCGGCGGTCCTGCTCTTCTGGGTGGACGCATATACGCGTCCTCCCGCGAGAGCCGAGATTTCCTGTGAAGGCGCGCGCGCTCACAGGAACGGAAGGTAAGCGAGTGGATCTCCAGCCTGCCAGCGGCGATCGTTCGCTGGCAGGCTGGAGATCTGAATTTTTTTTAACCCCTAACAGGTATATTAGACACTGTTTTCATAACAGCGTCTAATATACCCCCTACCTGGTCCTCTGGTGGTCCCTTTTGTTAGGATCGACCACCAGAGGACTCAGGTAGGTCAGTACAGTAGCACCAAACACCCCACTACACTACACCCCCCCCCCCCCCCCCCGTCACTTATTAACCCCTTATAAACCCCTGATCACCCCATATAAACTCCCTGATCACCGCCCGGTCATTGATCACCGCCCGGTCATTGATCACCGCCCGGTCATTGATCACCGCCCGGTCATTGATCACCGCCCGGTCCATTGATCACCGCCCGGTCATTGATCACCGCCGGTCATTGATCACCGCCCGGTCATTGCATCACCGCCCGGTCATTGATCACCGCCCGGTCATTGATCACCGCCCGGTCATTGATCACCGCCGGTCATTGATCACGCCCGGTCATTGATCACCGCCCGGTCATTGATCACCGCCCGGTCATTGATCACCGCCCGGTCATTGATCACCGCCCGGTCATTGATCACCGCCCGGTCATTGATCACCGCCCGGTCATGATCACCGCCCGGTCATTGATCACCGCCCGGTCATTGATCACCGCCCGGTCATTGATCACCGCCCGGTCATTGATCACCGCCCGGTCATTGATCACCGCCCGGTCATTGATCACCGCCCGGTCATTGATCACCGCCCGGTCATTGATCACCGCCCGGTCAATTGATCACCGCCCGGTCATTGATCACCGCCCGGTCATTGATCACCGCCCGGTCATTGATCACCGCCCGGTCATTGATCACCGCCCGGTCATTGATCACCGCCCGGTCATTGATCACCGCCCGGTCATGATTCACCGCCCGGTCATTGATCACCGCCCGGTCATTGATCACCGCCCGGTCATTGATCACCGCCCGGTCATTGATCACCGCCCGGTCATTGATCACCGCCCGGTCATTGATCACCGCCCGGTCATTGATCACCGCCCGGTCATTGATCACCGCCCGGTCATTGATCACCGCCCGGTCATTGATCACCGCCCGGTCATTGATCACCGCGCCCGGTCATTGATCACCGCCCGGTCATGATCACCGCCCGGTCATTGATCACCGCCCGGTCATTGATCACCGCCGGTCATTGATCACCGCCCGGTCATTGATCACCGCCCGGTCATTGATCACCGCCCGGTCATTGATCACCGCCCGGTCATTGATCACCGCCCGGTCATCGATCACCGCCCGGTCATTGATCACCGCCCGGTCATTGATCACCGCCCGGTCATTGATCACCGCCCGGTCATTGATCACCGCCCGGTCAGGCTCCGTTCAGACGTCCGTATGATTTTTACGGATCCATGGATCGGATCCGCAAAAAGCATACGGACGTCTGAATGGAGCCTTACAGGGGGGTGATCAATGACAGGCGGGTGATCACCCATATACACTCCCTGATCCCCCCCTGTCATTGATCACTCCCCTGTAAGGCTCCATTCAGACGTCCGCATGATTTTTACGGATCCATGGATACATGGATCGGATCCGCAAAACACATGCGGACGTCTGAATGGAGCCTTACAGGGGGTGATCAATGACAGGCGGGTGATCACCCATATACACTCCCTGATCACCCCACTGTCATTGATAACCCCCCTGTAAGGCTCCATTCAGACGTCCGCATGCGTTTTGTGGATCCGATCCATGTATCCATGGATCCGTAAAAAATCATGCGGATGTCTGAATGGAGCCTTACAGGGGGGGTGATCAGTGACAGGGGGGTGATCACCCTGATTACCCTGATCACCCCCTGTCATTGATAACCCCCCTGTAAGGCTCCATTCAGACGTCCGCATGCGTTTTGTGGATCCGATCCATGTATCCATGGATCCGTAAAAAATCATGCGGATGTCTGAATGGAGCCTTACAGGGGGGGTGATCAATGACAGGGGGGTGATCAGGGAGTCTATATGGGTGATCACCCACCCACCCCACCCCCCCCCCCCCCCGGTAAGGCTCCATTCAGACATTTTTTTTGGCACAAGTTAGCGGAAATTTTTTGTTTGTTTTTTCTTACTAAGTCTCATATTCTACTAACTTGTGTCAAAAAATAAAATCTCACATGGATGCACCATACCCCTCACGGAATCCAAATGCGTAAACATTTTTAGACATTTATATTCCAGACTTCTTCTCACGCTTTAGGGCCCCTAAAAAGCCAGGGCAGTATAAATACCCCACATGTGACCCCATTTCGGAAAGAAGACACCCCAAGGTATTCCGTGAGGGGCATATTGAGTCCATGAAAGATTGAAATTTTTGTCCTAAGTTAGCGGAAAGTGAGACTTTGTGAGAAAAAAACTAAAAAAAAAAAATCAATATCCGCTAACTTATGCAAAAAAAAAAAAAATATTCTAGGAACTCGCCATGCCCCTCATTGAATACCTTGGGGTGTCTTCTTTCCAAAGTGGGGTCACATGTGGGGTATTTATACTGCCCTGGCTTTTTAGGGGCCCGAAAGTGTGAGAAGAAGTCTGGGATCCAAATGTCTAAAAATGCCCTCCTAAAAGGAATTTGGGCCCCTTTGCTTATCTAGGCTGCAAAAAAGTGTCACACATGTGGTATCGCCGTACTCAGGAGAAGTTGGGGAATGTGTTTTGGGGTGTCATTTTACATATACCCATGCTGGGTGAGAAAAATATCTTGGTCAAATGCCAACTTTGTATAAAAAAAAAAATGGGAAAAGTTGTCTTTTGCCAAGATATTTCTCTCACCCAGCATGGGTATATGTAAAATGACCCCCCAAAACACATTACCCAACTTCTCCTGAGTACGGCGATACCACATGTGTGACACTTTTTTGCAGCCAAGGTGGGCAAAGGGGCACCTTTCGGATTTCGCAGGCCATTTTTTACACATTTTGATTGCAAGGAACTTCTTACACATTTGGGCCCCTAAATTGCCAGGGCAGTATAACTACGCCACAAGTGACCCCATTTTGTAAAGAAGACACCCCAAGGTATTCCGTGAGGGGCACGGCGAGTTCCTAGAATTTTTTATTTTTTGTCACAAGTTAGCGGAAAATGATTTTCTTTTTTTTTCTTTTTTCCTTACAAAGTCTCATATTCCACTAACTTGCGACAAAAAATAAAAAATTCTAGGAACTCGCCATGCCCCTCACGGAATACCTTGGGGTGTCTTCTTTCCAAAATGGGGTCACTTGTGGCGTAGTTATACTGCCCTGGCAATTTAGGGGCCCAAATGTGTGAGAAGAACTTTGCAATCAAAATGTGTAAAAAATGCCCTGCAAAATCCGAAAGGTGCACTTTGGAATATGTGCCCCTTTGCCCACCTTGGCAGCAAAAAAGTGTCACACATCTGGTATCGCCGTACTCAGGAGAAGTTGGGGAATGTGTTTTGGGGTGTCATTTTACATATACCCATGCTGGATGAGAGAAATATCTTGGCAAAAGACAACTTTTCCCATTTTTTTATACAAAGTTGGCATTTGACCAAGATATTTCTCTCATCCAGCATGGGAATATGTAAAATGACACCCCAAAACACATTCCCCAACTTCTCCTGAGTAGGGCGATACCAGATGTGTGACACTTTTTTGCTGCCAAGGTGGGCAAAGGGGCACATATTCCAAAGTGCACCTTTTGGATTTCACCGGTCATTTTTTACACATTTTGATTGCAAAGTTCTTCTCACACATTTGGGCCCCTAAATTGCCAGGGCAGTATAACTACCCCACAAGTGACCCCATTTTGGAAAGAAGACACCCCAAGGTATTCCGTGAGGGGCATGGCGAGTTCCTAGAATTTTTTATTTTTTGTCGCAAGTTAGTGGAATATGAGACTTTGTAAGAAAAAAAATAAATAAATAAAATCATCATCATTTTCCGCTAACTTGTGACAAAAAATAAAAAGTTCTATGAACTCACTATGCCCATCAGCGAATACCTTAGGGTGTCTACTTTCCGAAATGGGGTCATTTGTGGGGGTTTTCTACTGTTTGGGCATTGTAGAACCTCAGGAATCATGACAGGTGCTCAGAAAGTCAGCTGTTTCAAAAAGCGGAAATTCACATTTTTGTACCATAGTTTGTAAATGCTATAACTTTTACCCAAACCATTTTTTTTTTGCCCAAACATTTTTTTTTATCAAAGACATGTAGAACAATAAATTTGGCGAAAAATTTATATATGGATGTCGTTTTTTTTGCAAAATTTTACAGCTGAAAGTGAAAAATGTCATTTTTTTGCAAAAAAAATCGTTACATTTTGATTAATAACAAAAAAAGTAAAAATGTCAGCAGCAATAAAATACCACCAAATGAAAGCTCCATTAGTGAGAAGAAAAGGAGGTAAAATTCATTTGGGTGGTAAGTTGCATGACCGAGCGATAAACGGTGAAAGGAGTGTAGTGCCGAAGTGTAAAAAGTGCTCTGGTCATGAAGGGGGTTTCACCTAGCGGGGCTGAAGTGGTTAAAAATATTCCTGTTCAGGCCATTTTACTCCCTGGAAAAAGTCTAAGCCGTACCACTACGCCTTAGACTTTTTCTCCTACATTAGCACTGTGAACGGCACAGGCAGCGAAGTAAGGAACTTTGCTATTGGTTAGGGTAGTTTGGGCGGGCGCCGGAGCAATACAGACCTCTGCAACAGGGGAAGCTGGTGGGAAATGAAAGGAGGGGGGTCCGGCTCCAGAGGATGGCTGTACCAACGAGAGCAGGGTGCGCTACTGAAGGGACCACAGCAGATGTGTCCCAGACATCAAGATGGACGCACAGGACAAGGTGACAGCAGCAGCCTCTGATGTATGTAGTGCAGTATGCGATCATCACACCCTGCCCCCCCCCATGCATCTCACACTGATGTAAGCGGTACAGTGTGTGATGTATGTAGTGAAGGCAGGCAATTATAGCAAAGTGATAACGCACAGGGAAGATCCAGTATAGTGGACTGAACTTTATCCCTTAGCTATAATTGCCTGCTGTTATTTAGATTAGTAATGGTTCCCCTACGTTAACACCCACCTCTTAGGCCACATTTACACCACCACTAGATATTTATGTTCTGCTCAGTTAGATGAGCAGAACAACGAATATAATGGAGGTACTGGATTGGGCATGTAAGGCTGGTCTTTGTCATAAGTTCAACAGATACGGTTTCTGTGTAAGTTAGACGCCTCAGACAGATGCCATACTGTAGCATCCATCACCATAGAGTTCCATTGTAAAAATAAAGTTTACGTTTTTTTTGCAGGACGGGAAAGTGTAGTGTACCGTACAGTGTTTTTCCATCTTGTAAAGTCGAGCAAAAAAATAAAAAATAATAATATTGTATAGGCCAACAAACACTTTTTTTTTACAATGAAATTCTATAGTAAAAGATACCACAGTATGGCAGCGTCTGTTAACATATATACGTTTTTTGTGTGTATATTAAATGCATGACAAAATCTTGATGTGAACCCAGTAATCACCCCCTTGAACTTTATTGGTATTTTGTTACATTACAGACTTAAGTTAAATGTTTTGTTAATCTGAATTTTATGCGTTGATCAGAACACAAATAGTCTAAGTTGCTGAAGTGAAATGAGAAAAATATATAAATAAAACTATTGTTTAGAAATTGGCATGTGCATATGTATTCACCCCCATTGTTAGGAAGCCCATACTCAGAAGTCACATAATTAGTGAAATTCTGTCCACCTGTGTGCAATCTAAGGCCTCTTTCACACTTGCGTTGTCCGGATCCGGCGTGTACTCCACTTGCCGGAATTACACGCCGGATCCGGAAAAACGCAAGTGAACTGAAAGCATTTGAAGACTGATCCGTCTTCAAAATGCTTTCAGTGTTACTATGGCAGCCAGGACGCTATTAAAGTCCTGGTTGCCATAGTAGTAGTGGGGAGCGGTATACTTACAGTCCGTGCGGCTCCCGGGGCGCTCCAGAATGACGTCAGAGCGCCCCATGCGCATGGATGACGTGCCATGCGATCACGTCATCCATGCGCGTGGGGCGCCTCTGACGTCACTCTGGAGCGCCCCGGGAGCCGCACGGACTGCAAGTATACCGCTCCCCCGCTCCCCACTACACTTTACCATGGCTGCCTGGACTTTAGCATCACGGCAGCCATGGCAACCATTCAGAAAAAGCTAAACGACGTTTAGCTTAAGGCCGGATCCGGATCAATGCCTTTCAATGGGCATTAATTCCGGATCCGGCCTTGTGGCAAGTGTTCAGGATTTTTGGCCGGAGCAAAAAGCGCAGCATGCTGCGGTATTTTCTCCGGCCAAAAAACGTTCCGGTCCTGAACTGAAGACATCCTGGTGCATCCTGAACAGATTTCTCTCTATTCAGAATGCATTGGGATAATCCTGATCAGGATTCTTCCGGCATAGAGCCCCGACGACGGAACTCTATACCGGAAGAAAAGAACGCAGGTGTGAAAGAGCCCTTAGTGTCACATGATCTGTCATTACATATACACACCTTTTTTGAAAGGCTCCAGAGGCTGCAACACCTAAGCAAGAGGCATCACTAACCAAAAACAAGACCAAAGGAACTCCCCAAACAAGTAAGGGACAATGTTGTTGAGAAGTACAAGTCAAGGTTCGGTTTTATGATCCCCAGGAGCACCATCAAATCTATCATAACCAAATGGAAAGAACATGGCACAACAGCAAACTTGCACAGAGACGGCCGCCCACCAAAACTCACGGACCGGGCAAGGAGGGCATTAATCAGAGAGGCAGCATAGAGACCTAAGGTAACCCTGGAGAGAGTTCCACAGCAGAGGCTGGAGTATCTGCACATAGGATGACAATAAGCCGTACGCTCCATAGAGTTAGGCTTTATGGCAGAGTGGCCAGAAGAAAGCCATTACTTTCAGCTAAAAACAGAAAGGCACGTTGTAAGTTTGCGAAGACATGTGGGAGACTCCCAAAACGTATGGAGTAAGAACTGGTCTGATGAGACTAAAATTTAACTTTTCGGCCAAAGAAAATGCTATGTCTGGCGCAAACCCAAAACACCACCCAAAGAACACCATCCCCACAATGAAACATGGTGGTGGCAGCATCATGCTGTGTGCATGTTTTTCAGTAGCAGGGACTCTGAAACTGGTCAGAGTTGAGGAAGAGCTGGATGGTGCTAAATACAGGGATACTCTTGAGCAAAACCTGTACCACTCTGTGCGTGATCTGAGGCTAGGACGGAGGTTCACCTTCCAGCAGGACACTTGACTGGTTTAAGGGGAAACATGTAAATTTGTTGGAATGGCCTAGTCAAAGGCCAGATCTAAATCCAATAGTAAATCTGTGGTCAGACTTTAAGATTGCTGTGTGCAAACCATCCAATTGGAAGGAGCTGAATCAGTTTTGCAAGGAGGAATGGGCAAAAATCCCAGTGGTAAGATGTGGCAAGCTCATAGAGACTAATCCAAAGCGGTAATCTATCTATCTATCTATCTATCCATCCATCTACATACACACACAAACACTTGCCAATGTTTCAGTTGGTAAAAAACTGTGACCTAATAACCCGGAACAGAATGGTGGTCGGTGGTGTGATAATTTTCTGTTAGTTTTAGGGATAAGTACACAAACACCCATGCCCACACGCACACTGAATAAGATTTCCACACGCACACACACTCCCCTATGACCCGCCGGATGTTCTCGGCCGAGGAGGCATACACCCAGCTTGCCTCTGACACAGAGCCCCAGTGAGGACGAGGATGAGCCCACTTTCCTTTTGTCATCCGCGTCCTCCTCATCTAGCGATGATGATGAGGCCCCAAGGCGGTGGAGACGCCGCCAGACAGCGCAAGAGGACCGCCATGCCAGGCACCCTCTGGCCCACACTAGTACAAGCAGCTCTGGGGCTTGTACTAATTTTCCGGCCCACCAGTCAAGTCCACTAGAGTCCCCTACCGGTGAACTTGCATGGTGTACCCCAGAGCATTTTAAGCCTGCCATTCCTGATTTTGTTGGCCAACCATTAATCCAGATTCCTACAGTGGGCTTCACTGAATGACTATTTTAGTCTTTTTTTCAGTGACCACTTTGTGAATCTGATAATGGAGCAAACGAACGTGTTCGCCCAACAGTTCATTGCTCAACACCTGGGCTCCTTTTTGGCTAGGGCCAGTGGCTGGACTCCGGTCAGTGCAGTCAGGATGAGGACGTTTTCGGGCCTCGTGCTGCACATGGGCCTAGTCAAAAACCCCAGTGTCAGGCATTACTGGAGTGGGGACGTCCTCTACCAGACCCCACTTTACAGTACGGCAATGACAAGTACCTGGTTTGAGGCCATCCAGAAATGTCTTCATTATGCAGATAATGCAGCATGTCACCCCCCCCACCACCACCACAATCCTGCCTATGAGCACCTGTACCGGTCATTGATCACTTTGGGGTAAAATTTTTGGAGGCCTATGTACCTGGAAGGGAGGTCGCAGTTGTACCTGGAAGGGAGGTCTCTCATTGCTTTCAAGGGGAGATTCATTTTCCACCAGTATGTTGCCTCTAAGTGGGCGAGGTATGGCGTGAAGCTGTACAAACTTTGAGAGAGTACCTCAGGGTACACTTACAAGTTTCGTGTGTACAAGGGGCGAAATTCCTGGATTGGACTCAACCCCCAGAACGTCCTCTCACTCTGGGTGTTAGAGGGAAACTTGTGTGGGACCTTATGCACCCACTTCTAGATAAGGGTTACCACATGCACGTGAATAACTTTTATACTAGTATCCCCTTGTTCCAGTCGCTCGCCAGATCCACATCCACTTGTGGGACCGTGCGGGAAAAAAAAAAAAAATCAATGTGGCCTCCCTACCCATCCCCTCCAGGTACCTATCCCCATAGGCGAGACCCGGGCCCTTACAAGCCGGAAACCTGTTGCTGGTCAAAAATAAGGACAAGAGGGATGTCCTTGTACTGTCCACAATCCACTGAAACGGCATCACCCCTGTCCCTGTGCGAGGTACCACTGTAACGGTCCTCAAGCCCGATGGTATCGTCAACTACAAAATCGGTATATGGGAGGAGTTGATCTCTCTGATCAAGTCCTCAAGCCATACAATGCCATGCGCAAAACCTGGGCAAGGTACAATAAAGTTGCAGTCTACTTGGTACAGGTTGCCTTGTACAACACTTTTGTGCCATCCCGGAGCACTGGCAAAACAAGGAAATTCCTCCAGTTCTGAGGCAATCCTCAAGGCCCTGATCTTTTCTGACTGGGAAAGAGAAGGCCGGAGTACCTCGGGAACTGGAGGCGCCCGGATCGTCCCTGGCCAACACTTTCCAGGTGTCGTCCCCCATACTGGAAAGAAGGGACGGATCCAAAAAAGGTGCAGAGTGTGTCACAGGAGGGGGATACGGAAGCACATCACCACTTAGTGTGACACGTGCCCCGATCATCCAGGGTTCTGCATTACTGGTTGCTTCAGGGAGTACCACACTGGGGGGGGGGAATTATATGGTTCTCAGACTTGAGACCCTAAAACAAAACCCAAAAATTTTCTTCCATGACCTAACCCTTCAGATGAACACAGTCAAAAAATAAAGGTGCCAAAACGGCGAATGCTGATTTTGCTGCGTTTTCAATGATACACCGGCCGCGATGCCGCGCTGGCGGGTGTATCAGCTGTGAGGGAGGAGGGGCTGGCGTCTGCTTTTATAATGACAGCGGGGCCCGTGCAGTGACTGTATTCTACTACACGGGCCCCGCTCACTGTATAATCCTATGTCTAATAGTTAATTGTATGTAATCGCATAAGGAGCGCTGTGTATTACCGGTACTTACAACTACAAGCGCTCGCAGAGAGGAGGGAGGAGGCAGGCCGGGCGCTGGCAGTGTGAGTCATACGTCACACGCCTGCGCCGCCCACTTTATGAATGAAGCAGGCGGTGTGGGCGCATGACATATGACTCACGCTGCCAGCGCCCATCCTCCCGGCCTGCCTCCTCCCTCCTCTCTGCCTACCGAGCAGCGAGCGCTTGTAGTTGTAAGTACCGTAATACACAGCGCCGATTATGCGATTACATACAATTAACTATTAGACATAGGATTATACAGTGAGCGGGGCCCGTGTAGTGGAATACAGTCACTGCACGGGCCCCGCTGTCATTATAAAAGCAGATGCCGGCCCCCAGCGTGTATTGAGGGTCATTCACTACAGGGACACTTATGGAGGGGATCTGTGGATGACACATAGCATAAGATGCTATATATGAGCCACCCACAGATTCCCCACAGATCCCCCATAACAGAGCCACCCACAGATCCCCCATAACAGAGCCACCCACAGACCACAATTAGTTCAAAACCAACCAAAAGCACACCTTTTGGTTCAACATTTGTTTTTTCTTATTTTCCTCCTCAAAAACCTAGGTGCGTCTTATGGGCCGGTGCGTCTTATAGGGCGAAAAATACGGTAATTATTTTAACAAAAAAATACACATAAGTGACATACAAGACCAATAGAATGAATAGTAAAAAAATAAATATTTATATATAGCAATGCTGAATTGAATACATGTAGCAACAATAAAAGATGAGCAAAAAAAGTGCATTTGTGCTGAGTCACTGGCTCAGTGTGTCTAGAGCAATAATAAAGTGTCCAATGTTGACCGTTAGATCCTGGGATATAGAGGCTGGATTGTTTCTACAATAGTAGTTTATGAATGTCTAATAAATCACCTTCATAACTGAGGTTATGTATTAATGTCACATATGACAATCTCAGTTGTATCTTCTCCCATATATTAAAAGCAATAATATTATGCAAAGGGGTAAGGCATAATATTATATAAATATAGTTACACTCAGCGGTGCAAGGTAACACCAGTGTATAATAGGAAATAAGTGATGTGCTGTGCGATCTGCGCTCACAGTGGCGCCCCACGTGGCTGCAGTATCGAGTACAGGCTGCTTGAACAGATGGTCACTTGACTAGGCGGGACTTTGGTTTCATTGTCCCGCTTTCACTTTGTGGACAGTCGACCGTTGTTCATAAGGAGACTCTGAATTGCTTTCAGAGCCAGAGTCTAATAGCAGCGTTCCTTATCTGCCGGATTGGAGGTAAAGCTCGTCTTTATTGTAGTGGACCGTGCATGCAGGGATATACGTCCATCAGCTTATGCGAGTCTATTTACCAGACGCGGTTTGGGGTCTATACCTGGCCCCTTCCTCAGTGGTAACGCGAAAAATGTTATCTATTCCCTTTTTATCTTGTGCATTCAATTGATTCAATAGATCTTAAGTTGCAAACACTGTCCATGATTCTGCTCTTTTACAGCCGTGGTGATAGACCATGTAATGAGTGCAGTGACATCACCAAAGGTCCTTTCCCTCAAAGAAGACAACGAGAAGCCAGGCTGCGCTAACAAGTTGATTAAGTTGAGTTTAATTTTCATTATTCTTTTTTTAACCCCGCCATCACTATAGGGTTGTTGCGGGTATCGAAATTTCGATACCCAATCGATACTTTTGTCCCGGTATCGATACGATACCGGGATTTCCGTTTTTTCGATACTGGGCTGCGCTTCTGCGCAGTCTAGTATCTCTGAACATGAGCGCGCTGCTATCGGCGCGCTCATGTTCTCTCTCAGCAGCACGGGGAGAAGGAAGCTGTCCTCCCTCCCCCTGTGCTGCTGCTGCTGCCGCTGCCACCAATGAGAAGCGAGGGGCGGAGGTGGGGCGGCAATGAGAAGCGAGGGGCGGTGGAGGGGCGGCAATGAGAAGCGAGGGGCGGAGGAGGGGCGGCAATGAGAAGCGAGGGGCGGAGGAGGGGCGGCAATGAGAAGCGAGGGGCGGAGGAGGGGCGGCAATGAGAAGCGAGGGGCGGAGGAGGGGCGGCAATGAGAAGCGAGGGGCGGAGGAGGGGCGGCAATGAGAAGCGAGGGGCGGAGGAGGGGCGGCAATGAGAAGCGAGGGGCGGAGGAGGGGCGGCGCCGGCAATGAGAAGAGAGGGGCGGAGGAGGGGCGGGCGCACTGCGCCACCAATGATAGGATTATTTCAACACAGAGCTGCGCCCAGCGATGCCCCAGCACTCACCATTAGTCCTGGGCGCCGCTCCGTTCGCCCGCAGTGCCCCATTACTGTCTCCTGTCCTGCTCCACATGCTGCTGATTACTATCGGAGCGATGGGAGGAGACATCAGCTTCACTAGTGGGCGTTCCTTCTCCCTGCGCTGCGATTGGACAGCGCTACAGCCAGGGAGAAGGAACGCCCACTAGTGAATCTGATGTCTCCTCCCATCGCTCCGATAGTAATCAGCAGCATGTGGAGCAGGACAGGAGACAGTAATGGGGCACTGCGGGCGAACGGAGCGGCGCCCAGGACTAATGGTGAGTGCTGGGACATTGCTGGGCGCCGCTCTGTGTGGCCTGATAGTGAAAGTCTGGACTCATATACAGTAGTCAGTCTTTAACACATACAGGAGGCGGGTGCCGGCAGCAGAATCGCATTGCCGGCACCCTGCCCCTGACAGGGAGCTGCGATCAGCGGCAGTTAATTGACGCTGATCTGCCAGTACCCGCCTCCTGTATAAAGAGGTAGTTATCATTGCCCCCCCCCCCCTCCCCCCCTCAACCCACCCATCCCATTAAAATCATTGGTGGCACAGTGTGCCGGCCCCTCTCAACCCCCCAGTATTAAAATCATTGGTGGCAGTGGCCACAGGGACCTCTCTCCCCCCCCCCCCTCCTTGGTGGTGCAGTGGCAGCTTCTGATCGGAGCCCCAGCTGTGTAAGCCTGGGGCTCCGATCGGTTACCATGGCAGCCAGGACGCTATAGAAGCCCTGGTTGCCATGGTAACATCCCTGATGCTGTGTGCACAAAGCACAGAGCAGCAGGGACAGTGTGGAGTCCTATTCACCCTGATAGAGATCTATCAGGCTGAATAGGAAAAGGGATGAAAGATCCCAGGTTCTAGCCCCTAAGGGGGAAATAGTCATTAAATAAAAAGTGTAAAAAAAAACAAACAAAAAACACTAAAATATGAAGTATAAATCACCCCCTTTTCCCAATTTCACATATAAAATATTTAAATAATAAACATATTACATCGCCACGTCAGAAAAGTCCAAACTATTAAAATATATTAAAAAAAATCTAGGTGGTGAATGCCGGAACAGAAAAAATAAAATAAAAACTGCGCGATTCGCCATTTTTAAAAATGAGGAATGCACGTGGCTTTTTTTGTTTATTTTTTTCGCGTGGTATCGAATGGTATCGAGTATCGCAATACTTTTTCATGGTATCGAAACCGAATCAAAAAATTGGTATCGCAACAACTCTACATCATTATTTTACTAAGAATTCTGTATTAAGAATGCTATCATTTTCCCTTAGAACAGTGGTTCTCAACCTTTCTAAAGCCGTGACCCCTTAATACAGTTCCTCATGTTGTGGTGACCCCCAACCATTACATTTTTTTCCTAACATAACTAATTTTGCTACTGTTATGAATTGTAATGTAAATATCTGATATGCAGGATGTATTTTTATTGCTACAAATTGAACATAATTAAAGCAGTAATTAGTCATAAAGACAAAATGTTGGGTACCCCTCAAATAAATAAATCAGTGGTGCTTCAAGCCCCCCCCCCTCCCCAAATAAATAAATCAGCGGGGCTCAGGGTCCCCCAAATAAATAAATCAGCGGGGCTCAGGGTCCCCCAAATAAATAAGTCAATGGTGCTCAGGGTCCCCCAAATAAATAAATCAGCGGTGCTTCATGTCACCCCAAATGAATTAAGCCTTGCTCAGCCAAATAATCAAAATAAAATTAGCCAGGCTCAATTAAATCATTGGTGGCAGTGGTGCTCAGCGGCGGTGTCATTAACGAAAAAAACTCGGACCTCAGCAGACAGGCAGCCCGACTTAGGGCTCTTTCACACCTGCGTTCTTTTCTTCCGGCATAGAGTTCCGTCGTCGGGGCTCTATGCCGGAAGAATCCTGATCAGGATTATCCCAATGCATTCTGAATGGAGAGAAATCCGTTCAGGATGTCTTCAGTTCAGGACCGGAACGTTTTTTGGCCGGAGAAAATACTGCAGCATGCTGCGCTTTTTGCTCCGGCCAAAAATCCTGAACACTTGCCGCATTGCCGGATCCGACGTTTAGCTTTTTCTGAATGGTTACTATGGCTGCCAGGACGCTAAAGTCCTGGCAGCCATGGTAAAGTGTAGCGGGGAGCGGGGGAGCAGTATACTTACACTCTGTGCGGCTCCCGGGGCGCTCCAGAGTGACGCATGGATGACGTGATCGCATGGCACGTCATCCATGCGCATGGGGCGCTCTGACGTCATTCTGGAGCGCCCCGGGAGCCGCACGGACTGTAAGTATACTGCTCCCCTGCTCCCCACTACTACTATGGCAACCAGGACTTTAATAGCGTCCTGGCTGCCATAGTAACACTGAAAGCATTTTGAAGACGGATCCGTCTTCAAATGCTTTCAGTTCACTTGTGTTTTTTCGGATCCGGCGTGTAATTCCGGCAAGTGGAGTACACGCCGGATCCGGACAACGCAAGTGTGAAAGAGGCCTTACCCGTCCAGACGTCAGGCTCCTTCAAGCACAGGCAGTGATAGGACATCACTTCCTGTGCGCGAGGATAAGGGGCCGCTGCCGTTGTGCGGGCGACCCACAATAGGAAGCCTCAGGAGACCCCCCGGAAAGGGCCGATCGACCCCCAAAGGGGTCGCGACCCCTAGGTTGAGAACCACTGCCTTAGAACCATGTCATAAGGGAAAATAATGAAGATCGGGTCCCCATCCCGATAGTCTCCTAGAAACCATGCATGAAAATCGCACTGCAGCCGCACTTGCTTGAGATTTTCACACATTCACTTCTATGGGGCCTGCGTTGCGTGATAAATGCACACTATAGAGCATGCTGCGATTTCACGCAACGCGCAAGTGATGCGTGAAAATCACCGCTCATGCGCACAGCCCCATAGAAATTAATGGTTCCGGATTCAGTGCGGGTGCAATGCGTCCACCTCATGCATTGCACCCGCACGGAATTCTCGCCCATGTGAAAGGGGCCTTAAAAGGGGTTGTCCTGCCATATATATTGATGACCTGTTGTCAAAATAGGTCATCAATATCTGATTGGCGGGGGTCCGACACCTAGCACCCTCATTGATCTGCTGTTTGAAGAAGAGGCAGTGCTCGTCCTGAACATTAAAGGGGTTCTGCAGTTTGTTTTAACTGATGATCTAGCCTGACTTACAATGTAAGTCAATGGGGACGATCCATTTTCATTGAGAGAAAAAGGTGCATTTATAAATGCAAGTCAGGACGGATCCGTTTGACTTACACTTTTTTTTTATTTTTTTAACAGAGCAATGCAGACGGATTCATTCTGAATGGATACCAGCGTTTGCATTATAGGTGCAGATCCGTCTGTGCAGATACGAGACGGATTCGCACCTAAACGCAGGTAATGAAAGTAGCCTAAAACCTGTTTTTTACTTTCACTTTCAGCCGCATTGACAGAATCCCAATTTCTATCAGTGATATCTTCCCCTGTACTGAACAGAATGCTGTCATTCTGGTATTGTCTGAATGTCAGCTTTCAAAGAACAAGAAGTTGCATGTTTCTAGCTGCTACCATACTGGAGCTGGACTAGGGCAAAACAGTTAGGTGGTTAAAGTTTTTTTTCTCCCAGGATTTTGATACCAATGACCTATCCTCACGAGAGGTCCACAGTATCTGATCGGTGGTGATTCGACACCCGGGACCCCCACTGATCAGCAGTTTGAGAAGGCACCGGAGCTCCTGTGAGTGCCACGGCCTTCTCGCAGTATTGCAAGCACAGCGCTGTACATTATATTGTTGCCTTGCTTGGTATTGGGTTGAGCCCCATTCACTTCAATGGTTGCTTTTAAGTAGGAGAAACAGTTTTCTTGCATGTATCACATTTCCTATTCCTATTATAGGATGCAACACTTGATTTGGTTAGCGTTCTTAAAGTGTAACTAACTGTCATATTTTTTGTATTTACTAGTTTAATAGAGCTAATCATGTATACCCGAGTTAAGTTACTTTCACACTAGCGGCACGGACCTCCGGCAGGCTGTTCCGTTGGGTGAACAGCCTGTCAGATCCGTCCTGCCGCTAGTGAACATGTGCCCCTGGACTGCCGCTCCGTCCCCATTCACTATAATGGCGGGGCTGAGTTTCGGCAGAGGCACAGCAGTGCCCGGCGAGAGGCTGCCGGAATAAAACTACGACATGTCCGACATTTTTTCCGGCAGCCTCTTGCTGTGCGCTGCCGTGCCTCCGCCGGAACTCAGCCCCGCCCCCATTATAGTGAATGGGGATGGAGCAGCATTCCGGGGGGCACACGTTCACTAGCGGCAGGACAGATTCAACAGGCTGTTCACCCGACGGAACAGCCTGCCGGAGGTCCATGCCACCAGTGTGAAAGTAGCCTTAGTCTGTCAATAATTGTCAAAAGATCTGCAATTACCTTATAACAGCTTTCATTAATGTCCCCTGTCTCTTCCACTGTTCCCTTAAAAGAACGTTGCTATGGCTTGTCTGTCTCTGGCTAAGAAGACAGAGGAGCGGTCCTTCACACTGCATGCCTGCATTAGGCTTCAGAGTGAGGAGGCGTGTCTCTCAGTAATCCAATCTGATTGGCTGGCAGGGAGCTGCTGGCTTCAGCAAGTCTATATGGGAAGTGAGGGAAGGCAGTGTTAGCCTCAGAGAACTGGCAGAGGAGCCATTTTGAGAAGGTCCTCATATTGTAAATATTTAAACAGCCTTAAGTAACGGGAAAAAACAAGGAAAACTGTGGTATGTGAAGAAACTAAACATTTGCTAAAATAGATTTTTTTATGAAAACATGACAGTTTCACTTCAGCCTAAAAATATAAAGGCAATAAGTAAAACGTTCGCTTACACACAAAGAAGCAGGAACCCTCAAACATGGAAGACGACTGGTCCACAAAATACTAAAGCACAGCTTACCACCATAGCAACAGCGTTGATTCAATTGAAAATCCCACCTTGCACTGACCAGAGATCACCCCCCCGCTCTAGATAGATGGCCATGGAGGTTGTCATGGGTGTTGGCTAAGACCTGCTACACATCGGAAGTGACATAACAGGAAAAGAAGGAACTCCACTGCCCATAGAGTCCCAAGTGATTCGTCTGCACACTGCATGCCTGAGTGTTGACTCCTAGATTGAAGGGCTGCTAAGCTTGGAGCCGACTCTACAAGGTGGGGCTATTCCCAGAATAGGGAAGCGCACTGCCAGCACAGAAGGTAAAGGGAAGAGGGCTTAAAGGGATTATCCAAGACTGATACAGACCTCCCAGAGTGGCCAACCTGCGGTGACGATTATACTTACCTGGTCCCCACCGCTGGGTTTGGCTCTTCCTCTCCCTGCAGTGCTGAAAACATCATCCCGTCATTGAGAGCGGAACCCAGAGACTGAACCAAGCAGCAGGGTCAGGTAAGAAGGATCACCATTGCGGGTCAGCCACTCTGGCAGGTCTTTATTAGTCTTGGATAACACATTTAATTCATTTTATACATATCTTCTATCACTGAAAAAAAAGCGTTCCTTTTATTCTCATTATGGACTCAATACCAATTATGTCCAGAAAAGAAGTCCCACCACCACCACTGAAGATAAACGCGCCCATTAATTCATTTACAGGAGGCGGGAGCTGGCTGCAGAATCACATAGCCGCACCCGACCTCTATGAGCGGTAGTTGTGATCCGCGGCACCTGAGGAGTTAACTTCCGCAGCTACTGCTAATAGGTCAGGAGCCCGCTATGTGATTGTGCAGCCAGCACCCGCCTCCTGTTGAATATGAATGAATAAGTCAGTCAGCATCATTGGCGACGCAGTGGCCACAGCCCCTTCCCTTGTCCTCTCCTCTCATTGGTGGCAGCAGCACGGGGGGGGGGGGGGGGGGGGGAGACACTGATTCCTTCTCCCCTGTGCTGTTGAGGGAACACTGATCGCGCTGAGAGCAGCGCGATCCTTGTTCCCAATTCATTATCGGCTAAATAGATGCCAATACCATTAACTTTCAAAATTCGGCCAATAATATTGGTAAAACAGATAATCGGTCGATCCCTAGTGTATATATGGTGCATTTGTGCATGTGTAATATATATATATGTAGGTCTGTGTGTTGCATATGGTGTATGTATATGTAAACATGCGTCGTGACACCATGTATCCGCCATTGAGTAGGGAGCCTGTTGAAAATGTTAATCCCACCCCTGGTTACATAGCATCATAAATATAATGCTATGCGAACATGGCGGTGGTCAGGACGGGTGTTTTCTCTGACACGCTGCGAGTCTGATGCTTGGAATTAGCTTGCGTGAAAGAGGCCTAATAGGCCAATTTAGACAAGCAGTAACCAATGTGTTTGTTTATTGGCACTCATCAGCCTGAATATCGGATGGTGAAATAGGGCCCCCAGCCTGTTAAGCTCTGTTCTTCCAGAGGAGGCAGGTAAAAGGGAGAGACCAGGAGCTTCACATTCCTAGATGTTCTTGTCTTCAACCCATTCCATAAACTCCCAAATGGTCTTGGCCAGCATATTACAAGCTATGTTATCCATCTGCTTTTTAAAAGGGGTATTCCACAGGATAGGGAATAGCTATTAGATCAGTGGGGGTCGTACCGCTGGGCCCCCACTGATCACAAGAATGGAGACCCCCATTACCCCCTGAACGGAGCAGCTGGTCACACATGCGAGCGGCTGCTCCATTCATTTCTATGGAAATCCCAGAAAAACATGGACAGCGGCAATGTGCGGACCGCACTATTGCCGGCACTAATAGAATAGGCGTATTCTTGTCCGCAATTGCGGACAAGAATAGGAAATGTTCTATTTTTTGCGGGAATGGAATTGCGGATCCAGAAGTGCGGGTTAGCAATTCCGTATCCGGGCAGCACATCGTGCTGCTCCATAGAAATGAAAGGGTCCGCAATTCCGTTCCGCAAATTTCGGAACGAAATTGCAGACGTGTGAATAGATCCTTAATGCTGGGGTCCACTCTGAGGGACATTATGTATACTGCACGGGTTAGGATTAAAATAAAAAAGCTAATTAAACAATTAGGCCAAAGCGTAATAAGCCACTTAATGAGTGGTCCCTAACACTAGTTCCTACCTTTTATGGGCCATGACAGCCACACAAAGTCCAGGGAGCGCAGGTACAGCATGCACGCCAAGCACACCCCCATATTTTTTCTTTTTAGTATATATTGGAGGCGTGGTGATCTCCAAGCAGTCATGCACACCTGACAAGTCAGTATAAAACTGAGTCTGCTTATATAGCACCTACCAGTAGCCATTTGGCTCCAGGAGAAGTATAAAGTGGGCTCAGCATGCATGTTGGTACTTGCATGCCTGGATCCGATGAAAGCTGTAATGGCACCAGACGGGGTTAAAAGCAGAGTGTGCTTGGCATGCATGCTGTACCTGCGCTCCCTGGACTTTTTATGGGCCATGACAGCCACACAAGGTAGGAACTAGTGTTAGGGACCACTCATTAAGGCGACCTTGACGCGGTGAGTGGCTTATTACGCTTTGGCCAAAATGTACACCAATGCCTCATTCAACATCCAGCATAAAGGCAGGGCAGAGTGCTGGTTGCAGTGTGCGATTGCATTTTGTGTTTTTGCGCTTGTATCTGTATTTCACCATAGCAATCTGCACCTGCTAGGGGTTGTGCGAGCTGAACCACCCACATTTTTTCTTCGTATTACATTGTGTTCTTCCTGTACAGGGGACCTTTAAAATGGTAAAAAGGTACAATGACCAAAGGGACTCTGGGCACAGTCGCAGCTAAATGGGTGAATATCACTGACATATCTATTTACTGGGTATATTTCATGTGGTCGTACTACTGAGGAACAATACTCTCCTTTACAAATAGACACTAAAGTCAAAAGGATTTTTTTTTTGTTTTTTTAAAGGGAACCTGTCACCATGGATATGCAGTGTAATCTGTAAGCAGCATGTTTTAGAGCTGGAGGAGCCGAGCAGATTTTCTTCTAAAACATGCACTGTAAGACCCAGCAGGGAGAGAGCGCCATTTATCGTTTGGAGAACAGATTTTGCAGGAATGGTTGCCGATGCAACATGGAGCCAGAAAGAGAAAAATCACATTTTGAGAAATTAAGCATTCAAGGAATTCATCTAGGGGTGTAATGATTGGATTGACTCACAAGGGTTTCAAAAAAATTACATTATATTTAATGATTTATTTTTAGCACCAAATGTTTAATTTTTACAAGGTGTAAGGCCCCTTTTCACATGGGTGAGAACTCTGCGCGGGTGCAATGCTTGGTGAACGCATTGCACACACGCACTGAATCCAGACCCATTCAATTCTATGGGGCTGTGCATGAGCGGTGATTTTCACGCATACCTTGTGTGTTGCGTGAAAATCGCAGCATGCTCTATAATGTGCTTTTTTCACGCAACACAAGCCCCATAGAAGTGAATGGGGCTGCGTGAAAATCGCAAGCATCTGCAAGCAAGTGCGGATGCAGTGCAATTTTCACGCATGGTTTCTAAGTGACAATCGGGATGGGGACCCGATCATTATTATTTTTCATTTTTACATGGTTATAAGGGAAAAATAGCATTCTTAATACAGAATGCTTAGTAAAATAGTGATGATGGGTTAAAAATTTTAACTCACCTTAATCCACTTGTTCGCACAGCCAGGCTTCTCTTCTCGGAAAAGGACCCGTGCTGACGTCACCGCGCTCATCACATGGTCTATCACCATGGTGATGGACGATGTAACGAGCACAGTGACGTCAAAGGTCCTTTTTACCCAGGTCCTCAAAGAAGAATAAAGACATGCCGGCTGCGCGAACAAGTGGATTAAGGAGAGAGTTTAATTATTTATTAAGAATAGGGCTGCAACGATTAATCGATAATCGATAACTGGATTCGTTGTAGACAAATCCAGTTATCGAATAATCGCCGATTCGTTGCTATGCGGGCAAGCGGTCACTGCATCTTTATTTTACCTTTTACAATGACGCTCCAGTAACAGGCAGAGCGGACGGCGGCGTAACGTCACTTACTCACGTGACGCACCTGCTCCGCCTCCTTCATTCATAAAGTGGGCGGAGCAGGTGCATCACGTGAGTAAGTGACATTACGCCGCCGTCCGCTCTGCCTGTTACTGGAGGGTCATTGTAAGGTAAAATAAAGATGAGTGATTAGTCCGACTAAGCAGCGGGGCCGGGGCTGTTATGGGGAGGGGGGGGGGGGGGGATCTGTGCACCGTTATGCCCATAACAGCGCCGTCCACGGATCCCCCTCTCCATAACAGCGCCGTCCACGGATCCCCCATAATAGTGTTGTCCACAATTTGTTTTAATATGGCCTTTGAACATAATTTTTCAAGTAAAATCATATAAACCTCTTTGTTTTGTAATTTTGTCGTTTTTCCCTGATTAATCGAAGAAATTAATCGGCAACTAATCGATTATTCAAATAATAGTTAGCTGCAGCCCTAATTAAGAAGGCTATTATTTTCCATTACAACAAGGGAAAATATAAAAAAATCTACAGAACACCTTACCCAAACCCGAACTTCAGGTTCCGGTACCACATTCAGTTTCTCACGTGCGTGAAAAATACATTGCACTTGCGCAGAAAAAAAAAAAAAGAACGCAACTCAATCGCATACAAAATATCTTTTATGCTTACAATACAAACGCAGGCTGCCATGCGGGTGCCGGACACATCCCATACCCGGCACCCAGCCTCTATGACTGCGCGCTGCGATCCGCCGCTATTAACCCCCTCAGGTGCAGCACCTGGGAGGTTAATAGCGGCGGATCGCAGCGCGCAGTCATAGAGGCTGGGTGCCGGGTATGGGATGTGTCCGGCACCCGCATGGCAGCCTGCATTTGTATTGTAAGCATAAAAGATATTCATTGGTGGTGCAGTGGCTTTAGCCCCTCCCCTCCCTGCTATCAGCCCATTGGTGGCAGCAGCAGTACAGGGGGGAGGGACCGCCTCCTTCTCCCCCGTCACTGTGTTGTTGAGAACATGGCCTTGCTGAGAGCAGCGCGTGCCATGTCAGTTTGTGAAAGCGGCAGAGCAGCGGCGGTTCTAGGCGCAAATGGCGACAAGACTACAAAGTCTTGTCGCCATTTAGCAATTCTAGGTCGCATTTGCAACCATTTTGGTCGCCATCTGGAGCCCTGGGACGGCGATAATACCGCAGCATCCTACGATTTTATCTCCGGCCAAAAAAACCTGAACACTTACCTGAATGCGGGATCCGGCATTTTAATGCATTTGTAAGACGGATCAGCAAGTCTAATTCCGGTTTTTCCATAGCATCACGGACGGCATACAAGGAGATATACAAAATATATCAGTTAAAGGGGGGTCAACTGCCTGGAAGACTTTCCGCCCAAAGGACAGATCAGAGGCTCTGGAAAGATCCAGGCGGTAGTGCTTTATAAATGTATGGAAGCTGGACCAAGTGGCAGCTCGACATTTCTTCCAGGGAGGCACCAGCTGGCTCTGCCTGAGAGGAAGATATGGCCCTAGTGGAATGGGCCCTAATGTTGACTGGACATGGAAGATTTTGAATTTGGTAACACAGGCAAATGGTTTACTTGATCCATCTAGCTATAGAAGACCAGGAGGGCTTTCTGGCCCTTGTACTTTCCTCCAAAGAGTACTAGTAAGTTGTCAGATTTTCTAAACTTTTCGATAGCAGAAATATAGTCTAGAACTGCCCTTCTAACATCCAGAGAGTGGAAGGAAGACTCTCAGAGGGGTGTTGACAAAAGCATGGCTGTGGAGTCTGAGTCGGAGAAGGGCAAAAATGTACCGACCCCTACTAGATTTAAATTGAAAAAGAAAAAAAAAGTCCCAATTCACAAAAAGTTATAATTACCGTATTTTTCGCCCTATAAAGGTTTGAGGAAGAAAATAAGTAAAAAGTGACCATGAAGAAGCATGCTTTTCATATACTTCACTATATGGCACGCAACGCACAGTTAAGGAGCGGCAATACTTATACTGTCCATTGTGTTGGGTTCCACTGTTACAGGGAATGCAACGCCCATAGTTAATCTAGCCTCTCAGGCTGGGTTCACACTTGAGCGTTGCGCAAACGCGCGTTTTTGACGCGCATTTTTATGCGCGTTTTTGTAATAGTAAACGCGCGTTTGACGCGCGTTTGTGTGATTCACTACAGTGTCCTATGGCCACAAACGCCCCAAAAGTCGCTCATGTACTTTTTGGAGCGTCGGGCGTTTTACAGCGCGATCGTACGCGCTGTAAAACGCCCAAGTGTGAACCATTCCCATAGGGAATCATTGGTTTCTCCTTGTTGAGCGTTTTACAGCGCGTAGGAACGCGCTGTAAAACGCTCAGGTGTGAACCCAGCCTCACTGATAACTGATTAAGTAATATTTCTTATTGCAGGACTACAGACACTTGTTCTAAGTGACGGGAATGGATAGTCAATAGTTCAAGACTGAAGCTGTAAACCATTTGAAAAACTGCCGTCATTCAGCTAAGGCTATAAAAACTTGTAAATTCAGATTGTTAGCTAACACTTTAAACATGACTATGGGATTCTACAAGGGAAATCATGTTTTAAAATAAATGCCCCTTCCCCTGTCCCTTCCTGGATCCTCCCACTGCCCTATCTTCAGCAGAAGATCAGCACACAAAGGAGAAGGCAGCAGCTTCCTAGCCAGTAGTTCTGTGGTAATGACAAGTATGTTGCCTTTCTTTCCTCCTTTAAAGAATGTATAAAACACATTTGCATATTAAATACAGAGGAGTCTGAGTGTCTGAGATACCAAAAACTGAGGAGTCGGAGCATTTATCTACCGACTCCACAGCCCTGACAAAAAAGGCAGGGTAATTTCCCGGCTCTGATGAAAGCTGGATACAACTTTAGGGAGAAAGCCTGGGTTGAGTCGGACAATGATCCCATCATCCAGGACACGAAGGTATGGTTCCCCAACAGATAGAGCCTGCAACTCGCCTAATCTGTGGGCCGAGGTTATTGCAATTAGGAAGGCGGTCTTTAGGGACAGTAATTAATGTAAACACAACTTAGGGCTGAGATTTGGACCTTCAGGTAAGATGGTCTAAGCCCCAGGTTGAGACCCTGTTGCAGGAAATCCAGGATTCTTTGAATGTTGGGTCTATGTAGGTGTGGAGATTTGTCGCCACTCTAGGAGCAGAAGCGCTTCCAGATTTTAAGGTAGATTGTGGAGGTTACTTTCTTCCTGGATGCTTTCAAGGTAGTTATAACTTTATCTGATAAGCCCTGTCGTTTTAGAGTCTGCCGCTAGTTTCAGAAGCTGTGGGTTTGGGTGTAGAACCGGACCCTGATGGAGTAGATCCCCCGGCATAGGAAGGAGCCAGGGATCCTGGAGGGAGTAGCTCTGGAGAGATGCGAACCAGCTCCTCTTCGGCCATAGGGGAGCAATCACGATTACTGTGGCGTTGTCCAGGCATAGCATAGCTTCCAATGCCAACGGATGGCGAAGGCGTCCAGGGCATGAGGTCTGTCCCTGGGGTTTAAGGAACAGAATGTCTCCACCATTGAGTTTACCCTGGTGGCGAATAGATCCACATCGGGCATCCACCACTTTTCTACCACCAACTTGAATGTCTCTGAGCTTAGGGACCATTCCGTATGATCGATCCTGTGGCGGCTGAGGAAATCTGCTTTCAGATTCAGCGTTCCCTTCAGATGAATTGCAGAGATGGAGGCCACTTTTTGCTCTGCCCATGAAATTTTTGTTGTCAGCGTTTGAAGAGTTGCTGACTGTGTTCCCCCTTGATGGGAGAGTTAAGCGATGCCAGTAGTGTTGTCTGATAGCACTCTTATATGGTGAAGAGATACTATTTTCTCTGCCGTTTGCCTCCCAAACTGCTCTAAGTTCCCTGAAGTTTGACGACTGGGATTTGATCAATTGTGGCCAGGTGCCCTGAAAAAGATGATCTCCTACCTTTGCGCCCCAGCCGGACAGACTCGCGTCTGTTACCATTTGTATTAGGGGAGTTTTCTGCCAAAGTTTTTGTGGTTCTTCCACCAGTTAAGGGAATTAAGTACTCGGATTGGAAGGATTACTTGATGATCCAGGGAGGATTGACGCCTGTTCCAGACGCCCAGGATCAAGACTGAAGAGGTCTGAAGTGAATCTGGCACCAGGGAACTGCCGGAATACAGGATGTTAACAGACCTAGCCGACTCATTGCTTCTCTGATTGAGCATGACCTTTTCTTCTGAAAGGATTAGATTTTTTTGCTGAAGAGTCGAGATCTTGTCTTGAGGTAGGAATACCACTTGCCTTCGGGAGTCCAGAATCATGCCTAGAAAACTGACTTTCCTTGAGGGGGTGAGGACGGACTTGTTTTCGTTTATAATCCATCCGAGGTTGTTTAAGATGGAGAAAATATTTCAGATCCGAGTTGAAAGTCGTCCAAGTAGGGTACCACCATAAGTCCCTTTCTCATGACGAAGGCAACCATCTCTACCACCACTTTGGTAAAGATCCTCGGGCCGATGAGATCCCAAAGTGGAGGGCTTTGAACTGATAATGATGAATTTTCCCCGTTATATCCTGGATTGCAAACCGGAGAAAACTCTGTGACGTGAATAGGAATATGGTAATAAGCATCTCACAGGTCTATTGTACACATGAAGACGTCTTTGCTTAGGAGTGGTATTGTAGATGCAAGGGTTTGAATTTCTAGTAAAGAATACATTTGTTTAAGGGTTTCAGGTTGGTTGTTCGAAATGAGCCTTCTTTTTTTCCTCACTAGGAATAATGTTGAATAGTATCCCCGGCCCCTTTCTGGAGGTGGAACTGGGGTGATTACATTCATCAGAAGAAAATTTTTGACTCCCTGACAAAGGTTGTGTTGAAATCGTGTTAGCGCAAATTTGTTTGGGGGTTTTTGAAGACCACTCTATTTGATAACCTGTTCCGATTATTCTGGAGACCCAGGGATTTTGGGAAATAGATTCCCATTCTGCCAGGAAACTTGAGAGTCTTCCCCCCCCCCCCCCCACTACGGCGTCATTGCTTGTCGGGTGGTTTCTGGTGGGAGGAGGATTGACCTCTCTCTTCCCTCTTTGAGGTAACTCCAGCGCACCGACTTCCCCTTCCCCCTGTAGCTTCTCTCTTGACCAGAGGAAGAGTGAAAGGGAAATCGGCGCCTGAAGGATGATACTCCGGAAACCCTTTGTTTGTGTCAGCGGCTTTTTCAAAAATTTTATCCAGGACTGGGTCGAAAACTTACTCCCCGGAAAAGGGTATAGAGCAAAGTTTTAATTTTGAAGTCTTGGCCCCGGACCAGCATTTCATCCGAAGTGCCCGTCTGGCCGAGTTGGAAAGTGACGCATCTCTCGCAGAGAATCAGACCAACTCAGCCGAGGTGTCCGCCAGGAAGGCAGTAGCAGATTTTAAGAAAGGAAGGGAATTGAGGATTTCTTCTCTAGACGTTTTATTCTTTATATGGTCTTCTAAATTCTCCCAGCCAAAGAAATATGGATCTAGCGACGGAAGTAGCCACAATGTTAGTTTTAATCTTAAACATGGAAGCCTCCCCAAGATTTCCCGAGGAGGCTGTCTGCTTTACGATCCATGGAATCTTTGAGCTGGGAGGCATCCTCAAACGGGATGGTAGGGATGTCTGCTTGTTCACCTTAGCAACCTGTACATCCATCTTGGGGATCTCATTGAAGATCTTGGATTCCCTGGGATCAAATCGTAACCTATTTTTAAAGGAAGTAGAAACTCCCAGACGTCTTTCAGGGTCTGCCCATTCCTCCAAAACCATGTCCCTAAGGCTACTTTCACACTAGCGTTCGGGGCTCCGCTTGCGAGTTCCTTTTGAAGGCTCTCACAAGCGGCCCCGAACGGATCTGTACTGCCCTAATGCATTCTGAGTGGATGCGGATCCGCTCAGAATGCATCAGGTCTGGCAGCGTTTGTCCTCCGCTCAGCAGACAGACACCCGAATGCTGCTTGCAGCGTTCGGGTGTCCGCCTTGCCGTGCGGAGGCAAACGGATCCGTCCAGACTTACAATGTAAGTCAATAGGGACGGATCCGTTTGAAGTTGACACAATATGGCTCAATTTTCAAACTGATCCGTCCCCCATTGACTTTCAATGTAAAGTCTGGACGGATCCGTCTGAGCAACTTTCACACTTAGAATTTTTTCTAAACTATAATGCAGATGGATCCGTACTGAACAGATCCCATAGTCTGCATTATAGGAGCAGATCTGTCTGTGCAGACACTAGACGAATCCGCTCTGAACGCAAGTGTAAAAGTAGCCTAATGCTGTCCTTTATGGGAAACACATGTTTTTTTAACACTTAACCTCTAAACATTTCTTCCTCTACGGAATGGGTGCGTTGAACTTCCTCCACACCCATTGTGGATTTGACCGCTCCGAGTAGGTCGAACATATCTTCCATACAAAAATAGAATCTGCGGCAACTATCAACAGAGTCCGAATCGGAGACTCTTTCCCCCGCTCTTCCCATGATTTGACTGAATGGACGCTCTCGTCCACTATGGCCTCAGAGTCAGAAGAGGAAGGTGACCTAGCACGCTTCCTCTTGTGTTGCGGTAAATCGGAGGGATTGGCGGATAGGTGGGCCAGAGATGAACGAATTTGCTTCGTCACGTACAATATACAATCTTTATATACAATATAGATATACAATCTTTGCAAAGCTTCTTGGGATAATTGTCTGGAAGTTTGCCATTACAGGAGATGCATCTGAGGGATCTCTTGACCTTTCTTTGGACACCTGAAAGGAGGAGAAGGTAGCTATAAGGGGATGGTCAGAGGGAAAAGGGGGGGGGGGTGTATGGATCCAGAGGGGTGTAGAGGGACCAACAGAAGCCTCATGCAGGGGGATCAAATATTCACTCCCCCCTTTTTTTGTTGCAGGAGAGGGGGTTCGGACTCCTTAGGAGAGCGCACGTCTGTCCCAGACATCACGGCAGGATGCTTTTGCCCTCTCAGTCCAGGAGACACAGGCGAGGGGCTACAGACTTCTCAGGAGCATCCACTGAATGTTGAGGCCTCGGCTTTGAGCCGGGCACCAAACGCCGCCTACGTCACTTCCCAAGTGCCGGATGTGACGTCACACATATGCGCCTCAGGCGCCGGGTGCACAAACCTGCTGAAGCCTTGGTAGGCCAGGAGGGAGCAGTTGCCCTGGGACCAGGCCCCAGATACAACCAGAGCGAGTAAACCCACACACCCCTGACCAGCGTTAGTACTGGGACCGTGGGAGGGCAGGAGGGACGCCATGGTAGGATGCCAGCGATTTTGCTCAGGTAAAAAAAAATTAAAAAAAATCCTTGTACTTCCTAGCTTCATCTCCCTGCATACAGGGAGACCTTTCTCTGCCCTGTCCTATGTAGGTACAGGAAACACTGGTGTTGGTGGTGAGAAGGGGGTATTTAACCTCTCTCTGTTCCTGTCCCTACAGAGGTCAGGGGTTAATCTCCTTGTATGCCGTCCAGGCCCCTCTTGAACTCTTTTTGTGAACTCCCCATCACCACCTCCTCAGGCAGAGAGTTCCATAGTCTCACTGCTCTTACCGTAAAGAATCCTCTTCTATGTTTGTGTACAAACCTTCTTTCCGCCAGACGCAGAGGGTGTCCCCTCACCCCCTAGTTTCTTCGGAACACACCAATATTCACTGTGTGGTCACAATTAGGGATGAGTGAACTTGTGTTTTAAGTTCAGCGTACAAGGTTCTGGACCATAACTTATGGTCCATGGTAGTGAAATCCATAACGGATTTCTTAAATAACCCGGACCTTGTTCATCCCTAGTCATAAACTGGCAACACTACAGTGCGCCGAAGAGAAACAGCACCATGTGCATTTGCGGCCTAGTTTGGTCATAATTGTTGGGTTTGAGTGAAGCGAGCGTCGGATGCTTCATCCGAAGTCATTTTGTTCAAAACTTCGGAATAATACTGCATCCGTCTCAGTAGAGTATACAAATGTATGGGCTCCGATAAGCCGAAGTAAGTGGAAAACCACCTTAAAACCAAACTCTGCTTCAGTTGTGACTAGTACCTCAGAAACAAAGCAGAGTTCGGTTTCAAGTTTTAAAGGTGGTTTTCCACTTTAAAAAAAAAATTAACTACCGAAGTCAAGCGCGACTCCATGAAAAACTTACTTCGGCTCGTCAGAGACCGTACATTCTAAGGCCCCATTTAGTGTTTTGAAGATCAACAAAACACTGATACCGGTCGTGTGCATTCTACAACTCACAGACCGCACATGGCCGATACCATAATAGAAAATGCCTATTCCTGCCCGCATTTGTAGACAAGAATAGGACATGTTCCATCCTTTCACCGTGTGCTGTCCGCATCTTTTGCAGTCCCACTGAAATGAATGGGTCAGCATCCGTTCCGCAAAATTTGCGGAATAGGCGCAGAGCCGTTCAAACTGCTGTCTGAATGGGCCCTAATACTGTACGGAGACAAATCTCTGTACAGTATTATTCCGAAGTTTTTGAAGAAGCATCCAAAGCCCGATTCGCTCAACACTAATCATTGCTCTTGGTGCACCCAAGGCCCGCTCCTTTCTGTGGCCAACCTCTCTTTCACAGGTTTGGTGACGCAGTCTTGTATCCAAGCCTAATTGTCATATTAGGAAAAGAAATACTGGGAAAGATTTGCCAAACTGGTTGGAAGTAGGACTGGCTTAGTTGTCCATAGCAACTAGATTCCACCTTTCATTTTTCACAGTTCCTTAGGAAAATGGAAGAAGGTATCTGATTGGTTGCTATGGGCAACTAAGCCAGGTCTACTTTACACCAGTTTGACAAATCTCCCACTCTGTTTTAATCAAGTGATCCAGGACTATGTCTATGCAGTTCGATAGGGAGATCGTTGACAGTGCCAAATGTTTAACAATATTTAGAGATATGCTATACAGCAGCCCCATGCGCAATAGACAGAAGCTGACTCAATGACCTCTATGGGAATGTTTTCTAGGCATGCTCTGTGACCTGTGCAGAGGTCTGGGGGGAGGGGGGGGGTTGCTCAGTGGTAAGTATACTATAGGAACAAGACGAGGAAACCACAGCACTCAAAACGTAGTAGGAAATTTTATTTATTTCATCCAAAATTCATTAACAAGTTGCCATTGGCCAATGTTTCGTTCTATCCTAGACCTTGTTCACGGCCTGTACTTTATTCTATGCAATATAAATGTAAGACTGCCCTAATATCCGCCAGTAACTTTACTTTTACTGCCAGTTACACCTAACTATGTAATATAAATGATACGATTGCCCTAATATTTAACCGCAAGCTTACTAGTTTGACAGTGGGTCACTTGCAGATATATAGAGTTTGGAATCTAGGTTCTAAACTTAATATGCATGTACCTACTTCACCAATTGTGTGGATGACGTCCTGACAGCCCAGTATGTAGTCTGCACTGCCTAGTTCTATAAGGGGGCCTTCATACATGATCGTATCCTGGCTACCTTAATTGCAGTATGCCTTTGAAGAACCTTTTGGGATGACAATCTGAAGGTATTACCCCAAGGACATACCTGAAACCATTGAATATATATGTAACTTCTTTTTATTATATGCCACCATTTATAAATTGTTATTGTCATGTATGTATTATTTAGGCCGTGAACAAGGTCTAGGATAGACCGAAACGTTGGCCAATGGTAACTTGTTAATGAATTTGGGATGGAATAAATAACATTTCCTACTACGTTTGAGCGCCGTTTTCTCTTCTTGCTCTGATAGATGAGCTTTGGCCACCACCTATTGTGAATGGTGGATCCTATGTTATTTTTCTATCTATAGAGGTGATATCCGTCGTTGTAATCATGCCTGTGAAAGTAAGGAGATGACTGCAGTAAAGTGATTTCTACACCTATTACTAGGCTTAGGCTACTTCCACATCTTCAGCTTGCTGCTGTGGCAATCGGCCAGACATATATTCCTGGTATATTTGCCGGGTAGCAGACAGATTCCCATTACAGTCAATGGGGTCCGGTGGCCAGGTAAACTCTGGTAGGACAGCCGGCCAGAGACCTCTGCCGCAACGGTTTTTGGTCCGGCCAACAGCCGGCATTTGTGCTGGGTCAGGCAGCTGAAATATCTTGACCGAGATGTGAACACAGCGTGATATTTTTGGAGTGAACACACAAATCTTACAAGAGTGGAACATTCCTTTAAATGCTGGTCCTAAAATTCCCTGCACCGTCGGAGAATGCACCACTCTAGTACGAGGCACACCCTCCGCCTATACAGAATCTACTACTGCTCAGAGCTGCTGTGGGTTTATGGCTTCAATTGCCCCAGAAAACTAGCGTAAAAGATACATTAGTCAGGGTGACTGGCCACGCCCCCTTTCCAACCATTGTCATGCCCGCTTTAGTGAAAGTGGCGAGGGCAGTGTAACAACAGACAGATAAGCCAAATTTCTAAAAAGTCGCACCTAAGACTTTTTAACACCACTTCCCAGGTGCAAAGGAGATGAGCTTGATCCGTGGTCTCTATTCAGAGAGAAACCCATTTTAGTTTATGTTAATGAGCCCCTAGGTGCAACAAGGGAGCTGCTGTTGTAACGTTACACCGGCAGGGACTCAAGGTGCATTACCCTACTTCGTGAGATTTACCTACCTCGTAACTTCCGGTCACGTCGGAGTTGCCGATCTGCGGTTTAGGGAAATCTCACAGTGGAGTTCAGCTGGACACCGCGCATGCGCTGGAGAGCTTCACCAGCCTTAGGGTAGGGAAAAATAACGGCCCAGTGCGCAAGTGCGGCTAACTGCAGGCACGGAGATCAGATGATGTTCTGTCGTTATCCGCACTTACACACTGGGCCGTATTTTTTCCCTACCCTAAGGCTAGCGAGGCTCTCCAGCGCATGCGCAGTGTCTGGGTGTCCAGCTGAACTCCGCTGTGAGATTTCCTTAAACCGTCGTTTTGCGCATACCGGCACAACTCCGGCACGCCTCCTCACGTCATTTTCGGTGCGACGGGAAGTGATGAGGTAGGGAAATCTCACGAAGTAGGGTAATGTAACATTAGACCGGCTGCTCCCACCACTTTGACAGGGCCAAGCAGATGTA
Source organism: Bufo gargarizans (assembly GCF_014858855.1). Taxonomy (NCBI): domain Eukaryota; kingdom Metazoa; phylum Chordata; class Amphibia; order Anura; family Bufonidae; genus Bufo; species Bufo gargarizans. The sequence continues at coordinate 425,372,444 of NC_058081.1, read as the reverse complement.
ATGGTGCTAGCTGGAGAGCCCCGGATCAGGCCAAATGCACTGCCCCTAGATACCATTACATCTAAAGAGCAGAGACTCACAGTGCAACAGTGGCTCCCTTGTTGCACCTAGGGGCTCATTAACAAACTAAAATGGGTTATTTCTCCGAACAGGGGCCACGGAGAAGCGCCCATGTATACGGTGACAGACTCTCACTGGCACCATGTATGTGGCCAACCACAAAGCCACGGTCAGCCCCATGCTAGGACACAAAACTTGGGCCTAAGTCCTGGGAGTAATCCAGGCCCCTGCTGAAGTTCTGCTGGGGCCCCAGCACACACCTACACTTGCCAGGAGCACTGGGACTTGCGAAAACAGGACCGGATCGGCCGTGCTAGAGGAAACGGAGCGGTGCCACAAGCAGGAAGCGCCACACTTACTTCAGACACTTCATCCTCGTCGCTGCCAGAGCCCGCTCCGGACGAGAGCACGGCTGCCAGCTTAAAGTCCAGCGTGTCGCCAGGCGGGACGTCGGCGATGAAGTGCACGTTCTTCCCCGGCAGGAAAACTTCAGCCTCTAAGCCAAGGGGCGACAGAGGAGTCACCGAGTCAATCTCATGCTCGTAGCCGCCGGTGACTTCAGCATTCTGCATGGCGCCGGGTGATGGTCCGCCTCGGGTCACTTTACCGGGCTCGCGACAAGCAGCCGGACCTAGAACACGTTGGAAGTTTAGGATAAAAAAAAAACCCGAAAACGTCTCCTCATGAACTTCTGCCGCACTACCTTGCTGTCCTGTAAGCCCCGCCCCTGGGCAGCAAAGTGCTCACTGATTGGCCACGAGCTAGCAGCTGGTTGGTGTGGGAGCAGTCACTCTCCGTGACGTCAGTCTCGCTTTCAGGCCGAGTTTACTGCACTCACACTCTTCGGGGTCCCGCCCCTCTAGCTGAAAGACAGGCGGGGCCAGAAACGCGGATCACGTGACGCACAGCATTATGGAAACCCTTTCAGGTAACGCGTGCGTCACAGCCCAGAGGCGTGGCCCAAGCCGTGGGATTTATTAGTCAGCGACTCAGCGGGGATGGCTACAGTGACGGGTCGGCTCGGCCTCTACCTGAATAAACATCTATATATGGACGAGGCTGAAGCTGTTTTCTGATTTTTGAGTTTCTTGGGCTACTGTCACACTGGCGTTTTGGCTTTCAGTTTGTGAGATCCGTTCAGGGCTCTCACAAGCGGTCCAAAACGGATCCATCCCTAATGCATTCTGAATGGAAAAGGATCCGCTCAGAAGGCATCAGTTTACCTCTGTTCTGTCTCTATTCCACTCTGGAGGTGGACACCAAAACGCTGATTGCAGCATTCTGGTGTCCGGATGATGAAACAGAGCCAAACGGATCCTGACACACAATGTAAGTCAATGGGGACGGATCCGTTTTTGATGACACAATCTGGCACAATAGAAAAACGGATCCGTCCCCCATTGACTTTCAGTGGTGTTCAGGACGGATCCGTCATGGCTATGTTATAGATAATACAAACTGATCCATTCTGAAAGGATGCAGACGGTTGTATTATCTGACGGATCCGCACCAAACGCGAGTGTGAAAGTAGCCTAAGAGTGCAAACCCGTATGAGTCACCTGGGACTGTGCCTCTCTCAGCCCCATCGGTCAAACCTAGAGGAGGCTCTGAAACTAGACCAATGGCAACGCCTGTTATATTTATCCTGAAAGTTATTTCACCCTCATAATCTGGTTCATTGCCTCAGCCCAATGCATTCTAGAAGGGGGATGTGGATTTCCCCTTCCTAGGAATGATCTGGTGAGTTGCCAAGATGAAAAATCCCAGAAGACCCTTCCGGATCCTTGAAAAAGAGCCAGGAAAATAGAGAGGAGAGCCATCTCGGGAGTAAGCCTCGTAGAGTCCCCATGTAAAGAATGAAAGTGAGAACCTGGGGCGAGAACTGAACATTCCCACTAGATATAGGGCCAGATTTATCACGACTCTGACAGCTCACTCCACTTTCACATATGGCTAAAGTCAGTTTTAGCCAAGTCAGATTTATGATCGCCCCTTTAAGACTGTAATAAATGTGGTTTGACGGTCGCAGTTTATCCGTCAGTAAGCAGCTTTACAAAAGTCGCACGTTTTTATGAAAAAGTCGCACGTTCTATTAAAAAGTCTCATAAGATAAGCATGGTCCTCACTGGAGTGAAGTTGCGACTTTTTAAAAAAGTCCCAATAGTAAATCTGTCTAGAGATTCATTTACATACGAAAACACGCCCACTTTTAGAAAACTGGCGAGCATAGTGCAGAGCAGAAAAAAGTCGCAAATTTGTGCGCAGTTTTAGCCTTTGGGACTTTTTTGCGACTTTTCCACTCCACAAAAGTGACTTTGCCTAATGATATATCTGGCCCATAGAGTATGGTACCCGGAGCTGCACCGCCAACATATATTTGAGGACTGAGGGTATATTTTCTGAAGTCGGGTAGGAGTCCTGTACCAACGGGAGAGAAAATGTGTGGTTTAAAGAATATTCATTTAACCCTTTAAAAACACCTGTTAATTATTGAAATCATTGAAAAGTGTCCATTTGCCCACATTAATGCCAGTTCTTCTCAGAACCTGCTCACACCAATCTGATCTCAACTGTATCTGATGCAGGACATCACCCTCTGTATGTTGGCACTCCAATTTCAGTGGCCTGAATTCATTTAACCATTTAAATACACCACTTATTCAAATGATAGAAAAGTTCCAATTTGCCCACTTTGATGCCAGTTCTTGTGTCAATAATCTGTTCAGGCCAAGCTGAACGTAACTGTATCTGATACTGGGCAGTGTGATATCACTAGCCCAAATGTATTTAATTCTTTTTTAAATGATACCTTTTTGTGCCCACTTTTATGCCCATTTTGTGCCCGTCATTTGTTTTTAATGCCACTTTCAACTGATTTACATTTAGGACAGCTCACTTTACTTTAGTTTATTACTGGTGGTAAGGTCTCCTCCATAAAAAAAGCGCATAAAAAAAAAAAAAAGCACAAAAAATACAAATGATGTGAATAAGAACCCAACTTCAGCCTTGTTATACCTGGAGGTGCCATATCATCTTGCAGACGTGAATTGTACACCTTTGCTGTGGAGAGGATCAGTGATCGCCTGCGCTTTTATTCCCGACCATTAGCTGATGTAAACATGCCCAGTGAGCTACTGACAAACTTAGGGTACTTTCACACTTGCGTTGCTTGAAGCCGACAGGCTTTACCAGCAACGGAACAGCCTGCCAGATCCGTCATACCGTATGCAATCCGTGTTTGGCGGATCCATATCATCCGGTTTCAAACAGAATAACGGATACGTTTTTTAAATATTCCAAAGATCAAAAGCATCAATTTGAGATGCAAATTGTACAGTGGCTATAAAAGAAGACAGAAGGTCACATATCCCGCTGATGCTTCTGAAAATAGCGAACATGCTGTCACCACATTTAATTTGGATTTCAGGCGCTAATCTTGGTTTTCCACTGGAGGAGACGTCTTCGAGTGAAACAACACCGTCTCGAATGAGAAGGGGTGCATTTGAAGTTCTTTTTCCTGAACTGTGACATTATCAGACAAGTTTATCAACTATCTACGGATGAGCATTTCCAGTTTTGACGATCTGCTAAAAAGGGTCTCTCACCGGATCGAAAGACAGCACACCATTTCACCTGCAGAACCGTTAATGCTTGCCATAAGATAATTAAAAAATGTTAAAAATTTTCGAGTTTGCTAGTAAATTTTATCTATCCATAGTTTATTATTAAATATTTAACGGAGGTTGCCCGGGCTCATAGCTGGACCCAGACATATCTCCTTACCCCTTCGGTATGAAAATTTGTAGTATTTGAAACTGTCATACTCTACCTTGCGCAGCTCTTGATTGCATAGGCCAAGGGCTTTGGAGGCTTTGAAGTAATATTTTTCCCAGTGACATCACCGGCTTTGATGGGCAGGCTTTACCCTTGCACTAGCCATACAGGGTGGCTGTCCTAAATCTCAGCCGTCAGAGTCGGTGACTTCACTGTGAACAATGCTAGCCAGAAGCGCCCGTCTGTCGTTCTCCATTGAGATAGGAAAATGGACAAGGCGCAGCACTCGGTCCAATCAACGCTGCTCCTGGACACTCAAAACATATAGTCCAAACAAACTCCCAGCAGCGCTTGTGGTTCTCTTCAATATTCATTAATTCTTCAATACATGAATAACATACGCGTTTCGGCCCGTCCTAGTCTTTCTCAACTGATAAAATATGTTCTTATATTTACAACATTTATAATGCATCAGTTCCTGTGACGTAAAACTAGGTAACCTCAAACCTCTATTCTGGAACAGAGTCATATTAACAAGCCATTGTCAAAGGATACTCAAAAATGACATAGTAAGTTTTATTGTAACGATGGACTCTGTAAAGAAACATAAAAAATAAATAAATGTATAAAGGGGCAACTAAATCTCCATTTAATTATCAATATGACCAATCTCAACCTCTCTATTCAAACCCTGTGCATGTAGGGTCCCCAGGGTATGAATCCAGTATGCTTCTCTTTTCAAGAGTAATTTTTTAATATCTCCCACTCTTCTTGGTACTTTCACCTGCTCAATTACTTGGTATCTAAGTTGGGAAATACGATGTTTAAATGTATAAAAATGGTGAGGTATGGGTAATAACAGATTCTCAGTACGGATAGTAGATTTATGCTTACATATTCTGTCTTTGATGGCTTGAATAGTTTCTCCTATGTACACTAAGCCACAAGGGTATTTCATTAAATAGATGACATTGGTGATATTACAAGTAAAGTAACTACTAATCTTGTAGGGTTTACCCCTGTGCGGGTGGTAGAAGAGACGGTCAAAGTTCCTCAGAGACAACGAGGATTTATTAAGAGTCTACAGGTGGCAGGACCCTTCACAGCGTGGGAAACCGGGTTTTAGGGGAGGTTCCGGAGGAGGATACCATTCTTCGAGTTCCGGCAGTGATTTCTCAATAGGAACACAAGACTGACTTCCCCTTTTCCCAGGAGAGATCGCTGATGGCATCTTCCAGGAGCCCAAGGCGGGCAGGAACAACGGGGAGCATCATAACATGATCACGGGTACAGATCTCCCGCTAGTTATTAATTTATCCTCTAGGATCTTAAAGAGGACCTTTCACTACTCTACAAACGAAAAACTAACTATACCTGTGGACAGAGCGGCGCCCAGGGGTCCCCCTGCACTTACTAGTAAGTCTGGGCGCCGCTCCGTTCGCCCGGTATAGGCTCCGGTGTCTGCGCTCCCTCTGACTGTTTTCTTGTAGGAGGCGTGTCCCTTGCTGCACTGCTGGCCAATCGCAGCGCACAGCTCATAGCCTGGCTATGAGCTGTGCGCTGCGATTGGCCAGCAGTGCAGCAAGGGACACGCCTCCTACAAGAAAACAGTCAGAGGGAGCACAGACACCGGAGCCTATACCGGGCGAACGGAGCGGCGCCCAGACTTACTAGTAAGTGCAGGGGGACCCCTGGGCGCCGCTCTGCCCACAGGTATAGTTAGTTTTTCGTTTGTAGAGTAGTGAAAGGTCCTCTTTAAATCCACTAGGAATGAGCATATTACAGAGAGGATTATCTTTTAGCCCCTTCGAGAACTTTGACAGTTTTCAAATGGAAGTGGACTTACAACAATTTTATCGCAAGATAAGATGGAAAGCTCATTTTGCAAGGAGCCATACTATAAACGAGGTCCCCTCTGAAATAGTTAAAGATAATGCGGGAACTCTTTCCCTGATTGATTTTGGATTGAGAAACAAGAGCACATACACGCCATCTAAATACTATCACCCTGCAGAGGCTTTCATACAAGTCAGCTCTAGAGACATTAGACAAGTTATAAATACGATACAAAGAGGTGAAATGAGACTTACCATGAGTATGACATCACAATAGAATATCACTTTACAGTCATAATAAAACCTGCGGATAAGGCTACTCTCACACTGCCGTTTCTGGGTTCGCTTGTGAGATCCTTTAAGGGCTCTCACAAGCGGCCCAAAACGGATCAGTTTAGCCCCAATGCATTTTGAATGTATAAGGATCCGTTCAGAATACATCAGTTTGGCTCCGTTCCGCCTCCATTCCGCTCTGGAGGCAGCTTGCAGCGTTTTGGTGTGCGCCTGACGATGAGGAGCCAAACGGATCCGTCCTGACTTACAATGTAAGTCAATGGGGACAGATCCGTTTTCACTGACACAATATGGTGCAATTGAAAACGGAATCCGTCCCCATTGACTTTTAATGTAAGTCAGGACGAATCCGTTTTGACTTAGACTTTTTTTGAAAGAATAATGCAAAAAATCCGTTCTGAACGGATATAAGCGATTGTTTTATCGGTGCGGATCCGCCTGTGCATATACAAGATGGATCCGCACCGAATGCAGGTGTGAATGTAGCCTAAGGGGGGCTCTATCGTTGTAATGAACAAAACTGATTACATAACTGAGATTGCACGACAGCTAGCTGATGAAGATACTTACCATTCTGTATGGACTATAAAAAAATTAAATCTCACAAATTGTGAGCTGTTATTATGAGATGGGGGTGACTGACCAGAAAATGTCCACCTATCTGGTCATTCAATCACCCATAACCCCAGTGTTCTATGTAAGACATTGATTAATCCCCCTGGCCGACTGATTGTTGCCTCTATGAATTCTTTCTGGACACTTCTCACTTTCTGGGTGTGATGAAATCTGTTGGCTAGCTGCTATAGATTTATTGAGTCTATGTACTTTGATTCCTCGCAGTGATGGTATACAGTCTTGACTAACGGTGAATATTCATCTGTTCAGTGTGAATTTGTTTCTGAACCTGTTACATGTGGTATTGAACGAGAATCATTCATTTCCTAGTGGGGGACACCTACTATATGCAGCGGCAGGGAACAGCGATGGGCTCGAATGTGGCCCCGCTCTATGCAAATGCGTTCATTGCATCTTTTGAAGATGAATATGTATATAGAAACCAGGATTTTTCGATCTACTCCAGAATTTGGTAAAGATTTATTGACGTCTATGACGCTTGTACAGTCGGTTTTGTGGCTAGGGATGAGCGACCTCTCCCGCTCACCATCTCTGCAATGCTGCATGCCCTGACCCTGCTGTTCTGTCGAGACTCCACCTGAAGCCTGGCAGGTAACAGCCATATTTTAATGAGGAGCACCGTTGGACCTCTCCTGCACATCAGCCATAATGTGCATACAAAAAGGATGGTTAAGTGCAAAAAAAATAAAAGGGGTGTAAAGTGGTTGTCCCAAATAGCCATTTATTACATAACCACAGGTTAGATAAGCCGGGGGCTACATGGTGACTTTGGCCCCTTGCAGACGAGCTTTACTCCTGCAGCGAGTCCGCAACACAGCACCCGGCCTGACCTCCCAGTACTGACGGGAATCACATAGCATTATATTGATTTATGATGCTATGTAACCCTTACAGTTCTGGAATGTAGTGGATAACACGGACAGCATTATGTCAGTCTTATCCAATACATTCCAGAACTGTAAGGGTTACATAGCATCATAAATCAATATAATACTATGTGACCCCCGGCAGCGCTGGGGGTCAAGCCGGGAGCTGCGTTGCGGACTCGCTGCGGGAGGAACGCTCGTCTGTAAGAGGCCTTTGGCTGTGACAAACATCACATGGCCAGAGATCACAGTGTAGCAATGCAGCATTGCCACTAGTGAGAGGGGTCATTTTGGGACCTGCACATTGTCATGACAGCCCCAAAAATTCTCACAACTGTAGGGTTGCAATGCGACCCCAGTCACGATTTGAAACCCTGCACTACATTAAGATGATTGGTCTTGATGGCAACAGTGCATTCCTTTCTTTTTATTTAGCACGCAGACATAAAGTGCACCAGGCCCTGTGACAGAATTGCGTAAACCAGCTATGGAATCATTTTCATCTGCTAGTGTAAGGAGACATAAAGCCCAGCGTTACTGTCTGAGCGCACTGCAGCTGTCCACCATCATTGCCCTCTCTTCTCCACCACTTACCTCTTACATGGGGGGCACAGGGCACACTCAGCACATGGGGCAGAATGCTCCCCTCCGTGCGTGGCATGACTGAAAAACTCCTCGCTGCCCCTTGTCTATGGAGCAGTCGGCAGTGAGTGCACTCCCCGTTTTCATAACTGAAAAGCAAGATGCTGTGTTCAGCGCGGGAGAAGGGGATGTGAGAGGAGCAGCCAATGGTACGGCAGCACGCTGATACTGACAAATCAGCAGCCTCCTCACTAATAACAGAGCTCTGTACTGCCCAGAGGCGGCGAGATCCCAACCAAGCTGCGGAGGTTCGTGGGGTCGCAGTGCTTACGGTGTCAAGTGGAGTGCTTGGAGCCCTCAGGAAGCACTAGGAGCATCCATCAACAGAGGTACACAGTGGGGGTGCCAGGAGATGCTTTACAGTGGCAACCTGATAAAACCTTATTGCAGTCGTCAATTAAACCGGAGCATATTTAACTACCACCTGACTAGGGCCAGAAGAATGGTGGAATGTGCATTTGGCTTTCTTGTGGCTAAAGGCGTATTTTCACCAAACCCATTCAACTAAAAATAGAAACAGTTGATGAGGTTCTCAAGGCATATGTGGTGTTACACAACTATCTCCTCATAAAAAGAAAGACTCCATGTCGAATAGATCCCAAAAGACAGTTATTTGGCCAATATAGAAAATTTTGGACCAAGGACCTCTTTTGCAATTTTCTGAATGAGAGACTCCTTTGCAGAATATTTCAGCTCAGCTGCCGGAAGAGTGGACTGGCAGGACCAAATAGTTCAAATATTTTTTTTTATTGTCTGTCAAAATAATGTTATTTGAATATATTCTATATTTACAGTGTGTGTGCGTAGTTATGTGGGTAGGCGGGGACAGTTGGGAGTGTTTCTTGATTTTGAAAACCAGTTTTGTAAAAAATGTTTCACTTTATAAAAAAAAAAAATCTTTACGTATGTAATAATCTCCCCACACAAGAGGAGTGACAAAAACTTGTGTTGCTCCTCCAGTGTAAACAGAATACAGTCAGGTCCATAAATATTGGGACATCGACACAATTCTAACATTTTTGGCTCCATACACCACCACAATGGATTTGAAATGAAACGAACAAGATGTGCTTTAACTGCAGACTGCGCTTTTTGCTCCGGCCAAAAATCCTGAACATTTGCCGCAAGGCCGTATCCGGAATTAATGAAAGGCATTAATCTGGATCCGGCCTTAAGCTAAACGTCATTTCGGCGCATTACCGGATCCGATGTTTAGCTTTTTCTGAATGGTTACCATGGCTGCCAGGATGCTAAAGTCCCGGCAGCCATGGTAAAGTGTAGTGGGGAGTGGGGGAGCAGTATACTTACCGTCCATGCAGCTCCCAGGGCACTTCAGAGCGACGTCAGGGCGCCCCACGCGCATGGATGACGTGATCGCATGGACACGTCATCCATGCGCATGAGGCGCTCTGACGTCATTCTGGAGCGCCCCGGGAGCTGCACGGACGGTAAGTATACTGCTCCCCCGCTCCCCACTACTACTACGGCAACCAGGACTTTAATAGCGTCCTGGCTGCCATAGTAACACTGAACGCATTTTGAAGACTGAGCCGTCTTCAAATGCTTTCAGTTCACTTGCGTCTTTCCGGATCCGGCGTGTAATTCCGGCAATTGGAGTACACGACGGATCCGGACAACGCAAGTGTGAAAGAGCCCTCAATCGGATTCAGGTCAGGTGATTGACTTGGCCATTGCAGAACATTCCACTTATTTCCCTTAAACTCTTTGGTTGCTTTTGCAATATGCTTTGGGTCATTGTCCATCTGCACTGTGAAGCGCCATCCAATGAGTTCTGAAGCATTTGCCTGAATTTGAGCAGATAATATTGCCCAAAACACTTCAGAATTCATCCTGCTGCTTTTGTCAGCAGTCACATCATCAATAAATACAAAAGAACCAGTTCCATTGGCAGCCATACATGCCCACGCCATGACACTACCACCACCATTCTTCACTGATGAGGTGGTATGCTTAGGATCATGAGCAGTTCCTTTCCTTCTCCATACTATTCTCTGCCCATCACTCTGTTACAAGTTGATCTTGGTCTCATCTGTCCATAGGATGTTGTTCCAGAACTGGATGATTCCAGGGTGATTTATTTAACCAATCACTGGTAACAGGAGTTATCCCAGAAGATTAGAAATTAGCAAATGTTGTGCCCATTCACAAGCAAGGTAGTAGGGAGGTATCGGGCAACTATAGGCCAGTAAGCCTGACATCAATAGTGGGGAAATTAATGGAACCCATACTTAAGGAGAGGATTGTGGAACATCTAAAATCCCATGGATTGAAAGATGAAAAACAGCATGAGTCTTCCGGGTCTTTTGGTGTTGCTGAGCTCACCGGTGCATTCCTTCTTTTTAAGAATGTTCCAAACAGTTGTTTTGGCCACGCCTACTGTTTTTGCAATCTCTCTGATGGGATTGTTTTGTTTTTTTCAGCCTAATGATGGCTTGCTTCAGTGATAGTGACAGCTCTTTGGATCTCATCTTGAGAGTTGACAGCAACAGATTCCAAATGCAAATAGCACACTTGAAATGAACTCTGGACCTTTTATCTGCTCATTGTTTTTGGGATAATGAGGGAATAACACACACCTGGCCATGGAACAGCTGAGAAGCCAATTGTCCCATTACTTTAAGTCCCTTAACAAGTTGGAGGCACATATGCAAACTGTTGTAATTCCTACACCATTCACCTGATTTGGATGTAATTTGGATTTAAAGCTGACAGTTAAAGCACATGTTGTCTGCAGTTAAAGCACATGTTGTTCATTTCATTTCATATCCGTTATGGTGTATAGAGCCAAAAATGTTAGAATTGTGTTGATATTCCAATATTTATGGACCTGACTGTATGTGAGCACTGGTGTGCTCATGGCTAAATCATCTTACCATGCTGCAGAAGAAACAAATACTTGTGCCACTCCACCAGCTTAGGCAGAATATGTGAGCACTCGTGTGCTCTTTTCTTAATTATCTCCCCATGCTTGAGGGGCGACAAATACTTGTTTTGCTCCTCCAGCGTAGACAGAATATGTAAGCACTAGTGTGCTCTTGCCTAAATAATCTCCCCATGCTGGAGGAGCAACAAATACTTGTGTCACTCCTCCAGCGTAGGCAGAATATGTGAGCCCCCTCTTCTCCCCACTAGTGGGCTCTTGTCTACATACTCTACCCTCGCAGGAGGAGCGACAAATATTTGTGTCGCTCCGCCAGCGTAGGGAGATTATGTGAGCCCCCTCTTCTCCCCACTAGTGTTCTCTTGGCTAAATAATCTCTACACGCTGGAGGAGCGACTACACACACATTACAAAAAGAAATGAAGACAAGTAGATAAATAAAATAACGTATTTTCCACATAAAATATTTAATATTTTTTACATCAGTAAAATATTATAACATAAAAATAAATAAATACATTATAATTGCCTGAAGACAGGCCTGGGGGGACTGGAAGAGTGGGGGGTGGAGCACAAAGAGACATTTGGGACACATCTCTCTTCTTCAGCCACTGTTTACAAAAAAGTGTGCATTGCGGCAAGTGGAACAGTGGGAGTGTGTAGGGTAGAGGATGGGGAAGGAGATGGAGGTTCCCGAGCCAGAGAAGAGTGAGTAGTAAAAGATGTGGGAGAAAAATAGTGAAGAGGAGAAGGTGAGAAATGGTTAGAAAGTTTCTCGGGGGTTTGGGACTGGGAATGTCGGATGCGGCTGGTAGGGGGGATGGGGGATAGGGCTGGGATTGGGAATAGGATTGGGATGGGGATAGGACTTTGATTGGGAAAAGGTGGGTTGGGAATAGGTGTGAGAAGGGGGAAAGGATGTGGGGCGGTGTTGCACCTGCTACAAGGCGCAGTCCACCATTCTGCAGGACTCAAACAACTGGTTGGGCATGAACTGTTCGAGCACACGGACCAGGGTTTAAGTATAGTTGCACCAGACTCATTTATGACGTCAACACCGTCCCATCCTGTAGATGCCCAAAATTATCCTCCAACCTGGCAACCCTATTTGTAAATCCCATCAAGGACTCGTAAACGAGCCTTGTGAGATCCTCATAGTCCACCTGACGACTCCTACCTGCCCTCTGGCGACGCATGATGGCTTCAAATAGTGGAGCTAATTGGGTCATCGTTGGGTCGCCAGGGGGTTGAGGTAGGAAAAGATCTGAGTCCTGACTAGTTGCCTGACCAAGACCAGAGAGGCCGGCGGTTCCTGGCTCATCAGGGACAGCCTCTTGACGAAACCCTAAAAAAGTTAGGGTTGGATTACAGTGGAGAACATGAATAGAAATGAGCCAAGCGACTTTGGATGCTAGATATGACGTTGCATTGCAAAAAATTTCATTCTAATACTGTACATAGATCCTTCTCAATAGAATGGATGGTAACCTTGTCTCATTGGTGCCCATACATTGTAATAATGTACAGATCTATGTACAGTATTATAATGATTTTTTTTTTAAAGCGACTTTGCTCATCTTTACTCAATACAGTAACACTATTTGGATGTCCAAGACAGAGTGCCAAATGACTGTCTGTCTGGGTCATACACATAGATTGTATAGCAAAATTCAGAATCACTACATGTATATACATAAACTCTTACCATCGCAGCTGTAAGGTTATTCTTAGGAACTTCAAGGCGGCGTGATATATTCCCGCCTTGAGGTTGTGCCCGAACCTCTCGGGGACTGAAGTTCCTCATCATAATCTTGCCGTGATGGACCGCCACCGAACCATAATCGTTGTCCCGAAAAAAAAAAAGAATTTTATTTTTTAATTTTTTAAATGGCTTATTCTTTGAACGCTATGCTTTTCCTGATTCAAAAATGGGTTACTGTTGAGTTAATGGAGCCACAGCAACAAAGAAAATAAGTTTTGGTGTGAAACTATTAGTAGCAGTGATTCACATCAACTGTACAGAAAACCACTTTTGACACATTCAAATACATGTATAAAATCGACAAATGAAATACTGTATACTTACGGCACTGATCCCATTGCCTCTCTCAGAGATCCATCTGGATGAGGAGGTCATTGTCAATATGTAAGCTGACTTCCTCCTCATCCACCCTGAGGGAGACTCGGGAACCGTAAAAAAAAAAAATTCTAATACTGTTTGCAACATTATATAATTACTTGATTTTAATTTAATATACTTACATGACCCCGACCGCCGCAAGTTCCCCAACTCTGGCATAGGCTTGAGGACCTCTCTTTAAGGCAATGAGATAAGATGGCTGTAAAATCAAATCAAAATTAGATTAGAGAATATAGAATAAAATACATGTTGGGAAAAAAATGATAAAACACCTACCATTTGCTGCTGGGGTTCGGTATTAGCTCAACCCCCACTTTCAACTTCTATGATGCTTTCTTCTTGGCCGGGATGCACCTTCTCATTAGATGATGACTGCGAGAATAAATACAATGATAAAAGGGGTTGTCTCACTTCAGTAATCATGTAGAGAAAGTTAATGTACTAATGAATTGTGATTATCCATATTGCTTCCTTTGCTGGCTGGATTAATTTTTCCATCGCATTATACACTGCTCATTTCCATGGTTACAGACCACCCTGCAATCCATCAGTTGTGGTCATGCTTGCACAGTATAGGAAAAAGTACTAGCCTATGTGTGCTCCCATGGTCCCAGTCACCAGAGAAGCTGACGCTTTTTCCTATAGTGTGCAAGCACGACCACCACTGATGGATTGCAGAGTGGTCTGTAAACATGGAAACAAGCAGTGTATAATGTGATGGAAAAATGAATCCAGCCAGCAAAGGAGGCAATATGAATAATAAAAATACATTAGTAAGTGCCTTGTATTAACTTTGTCTAGATGATAAATGCCACTTGCTGAAGTGAGAAAAATCCTTTAATTTTAACAATAACAAAATGGGCGAGGAGGAGGCCTCCCTGCTTTACTTGAAGAAAATATGTCTATAAAAAAGAACAAATCTTAATATTTGAACAGTACACAAGACAAGCAGACCTACTGAAATTTTACTTACTTTCATGTGTTTCATTAAATCAGTTATTTTTTTGGTTGGCTTGTATTTAGATTTTTTAAAAATAAGAACATTGAAAATTAATAAGAGGACTGGTAGTTATATTGTTGTACATAGGAGCATATAGTGGTTATCTTCTTGTACATAGGAGGAGTCGTTATAATATTTTTGGACATGGGAGAAGTAATTATATTGTGTCCATAGGAGGAGTAGTAGTTATTTTTGTAAGTAGGAGCTGTACCATATATTGTTTTACATAGGAGGACGAGTACTTATTTTCTTGTATGTTGGATCTGTAGCATAGTCATTATATTCTTGAGGGACACTGTCACCAGGATTTCACTTACTGAGCTATTAACATCACCACATCAGTCTCCATGATTTGCATTAAAATATACTAGTATTACTGCCCTGTGTCTTGTAATTTGTCTATAAAATCGCTTTTATTAATATGCTAATTACATCAATAAGGAGCCCAAGGGGCTGTCCTTCCGGCCGTTGGAGCCCATCCGCGCACATTACTTCGGACCCCAGCACCGCCCTTTGCTAATTTATTCACTCCTCTTCGCCCACGTAATGTTTGTGCAGCACCCGTTATCCCACGCATGTACCCTGGATACACATGTCAGCGCCCGCGCGGTGTCCTGGCATCAGCCTCACAGAACACATTGCGCATGTGCCAGCTTTGCTCGACCCGGAAAGGAAGAGTGGAGTGGCGTGACTCGCCGGGCAGGCAGAGGACGGAGGAGCAGGAGTGGGTCGAGCAAAGCTAGTGTATGCGCAATGAGTTCTGTGAGGCCGATGCCAGGACACCGCGTGGGTGCTGACATGTGTATCCAGGGTGCATGCGTGGGATTACGAGCTCTGCACAAATATTACGTCGGTGAAGAGGAGTGAATAAATTAGCAATGGGGTGTGCTGGGCTCCGAAGTAATGTGCGCCGATGGGCTCCAACGGCCGGAGGGAGAGCCCCTTGGGCTCCTCATTGAGGTAATTAGCATATTAATAAAAGCGATTTTATAGACAAATTACAAGACACAGGGCAGTAATACTAGTATATTGTAATGTAAATCGTGGAGACTGATGTGGTGATGTTAATAGCTCAGTAGGTGAAATCCAGGTGACAGTGTCCCTTTAACATAGGAGGAGCGGTGTTATATTCTTGTAGGTAGGAGCTGTAGTTGTTATATTCTTGTTACAGCTACTACAACTCCCAGCATTTCCTATGTACTTATAGTACCAGCAGTTCTTATGTATAAGTACATAGCAGCTGTTGGTAATATAAGTACATAGGAGATGCTAGGAGTAGTCACAGCTACTAAACTCCTAACAGTTCCTATGTACTTATATTACCAACAGTTGCTATGTACTTATACATGGGAACTGCTGGCAGTATATGTACATAGTAATTGTAGTAGCTGTGACTACTACTCCTAGCAAATCCTAACATCTTCCATGTACTTATACTACCAGCAGCTGCTATGTACTTATACATAGGAACTGCCCGATCCGGCAAGTGCGGTAGTGTTCCGGAAATTTGTCCGGTCAAAAAACATAACAGCAATGGAACAGAAGACATCCTAATGCATACTGAACGGATCTCTTTCCATTCAGAATGCATTAGGACCAAACGGATGTATCTTTTTCCGGTATTGAGACTAGTGATGTCCCGAACTAGTTCCCGGTGAACATAGCTTGTTCGCGTTCACCGCTGCGGGCGAACATATGCAATGTTCGGTCCGCCCCCTATACATCATCATTGAGTAAACTTTGACCCTGTACCTCACAGTCAGCAGACACATTCCAGCCAATCAGCAGCAGACCCTCCCTCCCAGACCCTCCCACCTCCTGGACAGCATCCATTTTAGATTCATTCGGAATCTGCATTCACAGAGAGAGGAGGGACAGTACTGCTGCTGCTGATTCAGTAGGGAAAGCGTTAGCTAGGGCATTGTTCTGTGTCCACAGACTCATCTGCTGTAAGGACAGCATCCAGACAGCACCCCAAAAAGCCATTTTCAGGGCTGGTACATCAGTCTGCTTTTTTCCCCCATATATATATATATATATATATATATATTGTGGGGATTCGCTCTGGTAGGCAGGGTAAGCGGACGCAGTACAGAGGCAAGAACACGGTAGTAAAGCAAAAGTCAGTGTTTATTCACACAACAAGGGAAAAAAATAACACAAACACTTGGCAGAGTCCTGGTGTTAATTCACACCACAGAAATTCCCCATGTTATTTCACACGGCCAAAGTCCACAGAACTCAAAACGAACACGTCACCTGAATATCCACAGCAGGCTTTTAGGGTGCCTGGCTTCCAGCTGGTGGCTCTCATGCAGCTCCCCAAGACACAGAGCCTTCACAGCACCACTTTTACTTGGAGGAACATACCACACCCAGCTGAGCTTCTGGCTGGGCTTTTAAACCCCAGCCCAAAACCTGGCCTGGACGAGGGGAACAGCCACCCACCCTGCTCTTTGGCTGCTCCCAATAAGAACCGGCCCGGATCGGCTTTTCAGCCACACTAAGAATAAAACAGTGTCAGTGAGCACTAGCTGCGGCTGACACATAAAATAACTGGTTCTTATCTCACCGAGGCCAGGAACCTCGGTGACACGTACCTTCCGTCAATGACGGACCCTTGCGCCTTCCTACATACCTCCCCCCTTTGTTCAACCCTGAGGGGGTGAACACACGCCAGACAGTGTACTCGGGACAGGGCATCCGCATTTCCCTGTAACCGGCCTGCCCTGTGTTCTACTGTGAACTTGAAGTTTTGCAGCGACAAGAACCACCTGGTGACCCGAGCATTCCTCTCTTTGGCCTGGCTCATCCACTTGAGAGGGGAGTGATCGGTCACCAGACGGAATTTCCTCCCCAATAGATAATAGCGGAGAGACTCGAGTGCCCACTTGATGGCCAGGCACTCTCTCTCCACTATACTGTACCGGGTCTCCGCTGGAGTGAGCTTACGGCTGAGGAAGACAACGGGATGCTCCTCCCCGTTGACTTCCTGAGACAGTACCGCACCGAGGCCTACTTCGGAGGCATCAGTCTGGACCACAAATTCCCTCTTGAAGTCGGGCGTCACCAAAACCGGGGACCCACACAGGGCCGACTTCAAAGCGGAGAAAGCCTCTTCCGCCTGGTCATTCCAGCGGACTATCACGGACTTCCGTCCCTTTAAAAGCCCTGTCAACGGAGCCGCTAAAGTGGCAAAATGGGGAACGAACCTCATGTAATAGCCCACTATTCCCAGGAATGACCTTACTTGTCTAGAGGTGGCAGGTCGGGGCCAATTCCGTATCGCTTCTATTTTGCTCACTTGGGGTTTAAGGACTCCACGTCCAATGACATACCCAAGGTATTTAGCCTCCTCTAACCCTATTGCACATTTCTTTGGGTTAGCTGTTAGTCCCGCTTTTCGAAGGGAGTCCACTACAGCCTGTACTTTAGGAAGGTGACTTTCCCAGTCGGTGCTATGGACAACGATATCGTCCAGGTACGCCGAAGCGTATCGACGATGTGGACGGAGTACAATATCCATTAGCCTTTGAAACGTGGCGGGAGCACCATGTAGACCAAAGGGTAATACCTTGTACTGATACAGCCCCTCTGGCGTGACAAAAGCCGTTTTTTCTTTGGCAGCCTCTGTCAAGGGTACCTGCCAGTAGCCTTTGGTGAGGTCCAACACAGAAAAATACCGGGATTGGCCCAACTTTTCAATAAGCTCATCCACTCGGGGCATGGGATACGCGTCAAATTTGGACACCTCATTAAGTTTGCGGAAGTCATTACAGAACCTCAATGTCCCGTCTGGCTTGGGTATTAATACTATCGGACTGGCCCACTCACTTTTAGACTCCTCGATAACATCCAACCGCAACATAAGTTGCACTTCCTCCGAGATGGCTTTTCGCCGAGCCTCGGGTACTCGGTATGCTTTTAACCGGATTTTTGCCTGAGGCTCGGTGACAATATCATGTTGGATTACGGAAGTGCGTCCAGGGAGGTCTGAGAACACATCCGTGTTCCGACTAACAAACTCCCTGGTTTCCTGAGCCTGTTTAGGGGAGAGGCTGTCAGCAATTTTTATTGTGGCAACCGCTTCCCTTGCATCAGACTTAGGAGCCGGAACCTCTTGTCCAAGAAAGCCCGGTCGCGGGCTGTCTTCCGTACAGGTTTCCCTATCCTTCCAAGGTTTTAGCAAATTAACATGGTAAACCTGCTCCGGCTTCCGCCTCCCCGGCTGGTGTACCTTGTAATTTACCTCTCCTATTTTTTCACGTACCTCGTAGGGCCCCTGCCACCTGGCTAGGAACTTACTGTCCACTGTCGGCACCAGAACCAAAACCCGATCACCCGGGTTAAAGTTCCGGACCCGAGCCTGCCGATTATAGATCCGACTCTGGGCTCGCTGAGCGGCCTCCATATGTTCCCTGACAAGAGGCAAAACGGTCTCTATCCGCTGTTGCATCATGGTAACATATTCCAGGACGCTTTTATGTGGAGTGGGTTGTTGTTCCCATGCCTCCTTGGCTACGTCCAACAAGCCACGAGGATGTCTGCCATATAGCAATTCGAAGGGCGAGAACCCAGTAGAGGCCTGGGGCACCTCTCGCACTGCGAACATGAGATAGGGCAGAAGAAGGTCCCAATCCTTTCCATCTTTGGTCACCACCCTTTTTAACATGGTTTTTAGAGTTTTATTAAACCTTTCCACCAGTCCATCCGTTTGTGGATGGTACACGGACGTCCGTAACTGTTTTATACGCAGCAACTTGCAGAGTTCCCTCATGACCTTGGACATAAAAGGGGTCCCCTGGTCAGTCAGGACCTCTTTAGGTAGCCCCACTCGGGAGAACATCTCCATTAGCTCTTTAGCTATAAGTTTCGCAGAAGTATGTCGCAGTGGCACTGCCTCCGGGTACCGAGTAGCGTAATCAAGGACAACCAAGATGTGCTGGTGTCCCCGGGCGGACTTTGGTACAGGACCTACCAGGTCCATAGCGATTCGCTCAAACGGTACCTCAATGATCGGGAGGGGTACCAAGGGACTGCGAAAAAGGTGCTGGGGGCTAGTTGCCTGGCAGGTCGGGCAAGACTTACAGAACTCATCCACCTCTTTAAACACACTGGGCCAGTAAAACCGTTGTAGTATCCGGTCCTGTGTTTTCTGCATTCCCAGATGACCCCCAAGAACATGCTGGTGTGCTAACTCTAACACGAGTTTGCGATAAGCCTGAGGCACCACCAACTGTTCAATGGACTCACCTCGCAGCTGATTTACCCGATACAACATATCCTGCTGGACCACAAAACGGGGGAACACCGACTCTGCCCCTGGTTGTTGTGGTTCACCATCTATTATTAGCACATTTTCCCAGGCCCGGGATAAGGTTGGATCCCGGTGTTGCGCGGTACCAAAATTATCCCCAGAGACATTGAGGTCTGCCAGCTCAGGCCCCGGCGGCAAGTCCTCCATGTCTCCCACCATTACACTCAGTGGGGTTGTCTCCTCCTCTTCCACCGAGGTGGCGGTCACCCCTACCGCGGGACCTTTAGACTCAGGTTCCCAGGGTTCTGGTCTCCCCCCTGAGCCGGGCCATTCTGCTAGGGTTACACCTGTATCATGCATATCAGTCACTCTCGGAACCGGCCACAGTGCCGTGAAGCCCGGGAAGTCTCTCCCTAGTATAAGTTCATAGTGGAGATGGGTTGCAACAGCCACCTCGTGGATCCATCTGCCGGAAACCGTAGACAGAGTCACTATAGCAGTAGGATAGTCTTTTAAGTCCCCATGGATACACATGACTCCAACTTTACGGCCGGTGTACTCAGCGGAGCGTACCAGGGAAGCCCTTACCAGGGTCACCAGACTTCCTGAGTCCAACAGAGCCTCCGCTGGAGTGTCTCCCACCTCAACCTGGCACAGGTGGTTCAGAGACTCCGAAGCACCCACTGCACACAGTTTCCCGGCATATAATGAATGACAGACGCCACAGTTCGTGTCCATGGGTTCCCCCTGACGAGGACAGTCAGCTCGAACATGACCTGGCTCCCGACACCGCCAGCAGATTATTGGAGCGGGGTCCACAGGGGTTATATCCCGGGCAGGTTTGATGGGCACCGGTTGTTGGGTCCGGGGTGGAGAGTTACGGGACCTGACTGCCCCCCTCCCAACAGAACCCCCCTGTAAGTTCCGGGTGGCCTCATAGTGCTCCACCAGGTCGACCATCTCCAGCGCATTCCCTGGGGAGACCTGGCCAATCCATTGCTGGAGAGGGGGTGGCAGAGCCCTCCAGAACCTGTCTGCTAATAACTGGTCCAACATAGCAGTGGGGCTCAACACGTCAGGTTGTAGCCACTTTTGTAACAGGTTAAGCAAGTCATAATACTGGGGTCTCACGGGCTCCGCCGGGTTGAACCCCCACTGATGCACCCGCTGGGCCCGGACCAGTACATTCACCCCCAGTCTTGCCAAGATCTCCCCCTTTACCTTTGGGTAGTCGGCTGCTTGATCGTCAGGCAAGTCAAAAAACACCCGCTGGGACTCTGACGTCAGAAACGGAGCGACGATCTCAGCCCACTGGTCTTGGGGCAGCTTTTCCCTGGTGGCCACTTTTTCATACATCGCCAGGTAGGTCTCGACGTCGTCTGCAGGGGTCATTTTAGGGATCGCTGCACGTACTGCTTTCCGGGCATCATGTAAGCTTGGGGTTGCTCCTGCTGACTGTAATGCCATTACATGTTGTAGCAGCAACTGGTTGGTCTCCTGCTGCTGCTTATTAGCCTCGCGTTGCTGCAGGTTAGCTTCCACGAGGGCCTTCATAACAGCCTCCATTTTGTCTCTTGACACCGGTTTAAATCTAGCCGGTTTGATAAATGACATACAACCGTGAGAGAGAAAAAAAAAATAATTTCGGCGTTCACGCCAGCCTCACTGCGCTTGCCCGCTCCAAGCCACCAATTGTGGGGATTCGCTCTGGTAGGCAGGGTAAGCGGACGCAGTACAGAGGCAAGAACACGGTAGTAAAGCAAAAGTCAGTGTTTATTCACACAACAAGGGAAAAAAATAACACAAACACTTGGCAGAGTCCTGGTGTTAATTCACACCACAGAAATTCCCCATGTTATTTCACACTGGCCAAAGTCCACAGAACTCAAAACGAACACGTCACCTGAATATCCACAGCAGGCTTTTAGGGTGCCTGGCTTCCAGCTGGTGGCTCTCATGCAGCTCCCCAAGACACAGAGCCTTCACAGCACCACTTTTACTTGGAGGAACATACCACACCCAGCTGAGCTTCTGGCTGGGCTTTTAAACCCCAGCCCAAAACCTGGCCTGGACGAGGGGAACAGCCACCCACCCTGCTCTTTGGCTGCTCCCAATAAGAACCGGCCCGGATCGGCTTTTCAGCCACACTAAGAATAAAACAGTGTCAGTGAGCACTAGCTGCGGCTGACACATAAAATAACTGGTTCTTATCTCACCGAGGCCAGGAACCTCGGTGACACGTACCTTCCGTCAATGACGGACCCTTGCGCCTTCCTACAATATATATATATATTGAAGTTGCCTGGCTGACCGTGTGTGAGAGGCTGCAGGCTCAGTCACAGACAGCACTGTGTGCACAGTGCACACCATTCATAGAGGGTGTGACAGAAAATACCTTGCAGATAAAAAAAAATTCTATTCAATATTATTCTGTGACATAATCACATTTGCAAGCCCGTGTGTGTCAGGCCCACACATACTGTATTGTGCCCACTGGCTAGTGGCTAGACCTGCACTCATACCGTTACAGGGTGTCATTCACTGAAATACCTTGCAGAAAAAAAAATTCTATTGAAAATTTTTCTGTGATCTAATCACATTTGCAAGCCCGTGTGCGTCAGGCCCACACAAACTGTATTGTGCCCACTGGCTAGTGGCTAGGCCTGCACTCATACCGTTACAGGGTGTCATTCACTCAAATACCTTGCAGATAAAAAAAAATTCAATTGAACATTTTTCTGTGATCTAATCACATTTGCAAGCCCGTGTGTGTCAAGCCAACACATACTGTATTTTTCCCACTGGCTAGTGGCTAGCCCTGCACTCATACCATTACAGGGTGTCATTCACTCAAATACCTTGCAGAAAAAAAAATTATATTTAAAATTTTTCTGTGATCTAATCACATTTGCAAGCCCGTGTGCCTCAGGCCCACACATTCTGTATTGGGCCCACTGGCTAGTGGCTAGGCCTGCACTCATACCGTTACAGGGTGTCAGTCACTCAAATACCTTGCAGATAAAAAAAATTAAATTGAAAATTTTTCTGTGATCTAATCACATTTGCAAGCCTGTGTGCGTCAGGCCCACACATTCTGTATTGTGCCCACTGGCTAGTGTCTAGGCCTACACTCATACCGTTACAGGATGTCATTCACCCAAATACCTTGCAAAAAAAAAAATCTATTAAAAAATTTTCTGTGTTATAATCACATTTGCAAGCCCGTGTGTGTCAGGCCCACTTATATAGGGTGGCACAGTACCTTGCACGCATAGTAACACTTATCTAATAAAAAATGACAGGCAGAGGCAGGCCACGCCGCAGGGGCCATCGTGTTCGTGGTGCTGTGATTTCCACTGGCCCTGGAATAATGCCTAGTGTTCAGAGGCCACGTACCCTGAACCCAAAAAATTCAGAGAAAATAGTTGACTGGCTTACACAGGACACCCAATCTTCAACAGCTTCCGCTAAGAACCTTGACGCGCGATCCTCCTCCAGCTCAGCTTTGGTCACCTGCTCTCAAGTTACCACTCTCCCGCCTGCCGCCACCACCACCACTACCACCACAGCCGCTTCACTTGATCCCTCAGAGGAGTTATTTACACATCATTTAGATGAAATTAGTGATGCGCAACCATTATTGCCAGAGGATGTAGATAACAGGGATATGTCTGAGTCAGGCAGCATTACACACATGGACGTACAGTGTGATGATGATGATGATGATGTTATACCCGCTGCTGCTTCCTTTGCTGAGGTGTCAGATACAAGTGAAGTGGTTGATGATGACGATGTGTCCGTGGATGCTTGGTAAGAGTGGGAAAGTTCAGAAGGGGAGACAGAGAGAAGGAGGAGATGAGTTGGAAGCAGGGGGAGGTCATCGCAAGGAGCTAGTGGCACAGTCAGACAGCATGTATCGGCACCCGGGGTCAGCCAGACAGCACGCCAATCAACGCATGCTGTTGCCAACACCAGAATGCCGTCATTGCAAAGCTCTGCAGTGTGGCATTTTTTTTGTGTGTCTGCCTCTGACAACAGCGATGCCATTTGCAACCTGTGCCAAAAGAAACTGAGTCGTGGGAAATCCAACACCCACCTAGGTACAACTGCTTTGCGAAGGCACATGATCGCACATCACAAACGCCTATGGGATCAACACATGATGATGAGTAGAAGCAGCACACAAGCTCAAAGCCACCATCCTCCTCCTGGTCCAGCATCTTCAGCCACGTCAACCACTGCTATCCTCCTTGCCCCCTCTCAACCACCCGCCACTCTCAACCACCCGCCACTCTGCCTCTCACCTTGAGCAGTTCCATCTCATCTGCCTACAGTCAGGTGTCTGTAAAGGAAATGTTTGAGCGTAATTAGCCAATGTCACAGAGTCACCCCCTTGCCCGGCGTCTGACAGCTGGCTTGACGGAACTCTTAGCCCGCCAGCTTTTACCATACCAGCTGGTGGAGTCTGAGGCCTTTAAAAAATGTGTCGCTATTGGGACACCACAGTGGAAGGTACCCGGACAATTTTTTTTTTCTAATAAGGCAATCCCAAACCTCTACTCAGTGATTGAAAAGGAAGTCATGGCATCTCTGGCATACAGTGTTGGGGCAAGGGTCCATCTGACCACTGATACCTGGTCTGCAAAGCACGGTCAGGGCAGGTATATCACCTACACTGCGCATTGGGTCAACCTGCTGACGGCTGCCAAGCATGGAATGCGTGGCTCTGCAGCGGAGTTGGTGACACCGCCACGACTTGCAGTCAGGCCTACTGCCACCTCCTCTATTCCTCCTACTCCATCCTCTTCCATAACCTCCTCGGCTGAGTCCTCTTCTGCTGCGGCGTCTGGCTGCACATCAACTAAATCCCGCCAGCTCCCCAGGGGCTATTCCACATCCTGGATACGACAGTGTCACGCTGTCTTGGGGTTGACTTGCCTGAAAGCAGAGAGCCACACCGGACCAGCACTAATGTCCGCCCTGAACGCACAGGTGGATCAGTGGCTGACCCCGCACCAACTGGAGATCGGGAAAGTGGTGTGTGACAATGGAAGCAATTTGTTGGCGGCATTGAATTTGGGCAAGTTGTCACATGTGCCGTGCATGGCACATGTGTTGAATCTCATCGTACAACGCTTTGTGTCTAAGTACCCAGGCTTACAGGACATCCTCAAGCAGGCCAGGAAGGTGTGTGGCCATTTCAGGCGTTCCTACACGGCCATGGCACACTTTTCAGACATTCAGCGCCGAAACAACATGCCAGTGAGGCGCTTGATTTGCGACAGCCCGACACATTGGAATTCAACACTCCAAATGTTCGACCTCCTGCTCCAACAAGAAAAAGCCATCAACGAGTATTTGTATGACCGGGGTGCTAGGACAGCCTCTGCGGAGCTGGGAATTTTTTTGCCACATTACTGGACGCTCATGCGCAATGCCTGTAGGCTCATGCGTCCTTTTGAGGAGGTGACAAACCTAGTCAGTCGCACCGAAGGCACCATCAGCGACCTCATCGAATTTGTTTTCTTCCTGGAGCGTGCCCTGCGAAGAGTGCTGGATCAGGCTGTAGATGAGCGTGAAGAGTTGTGGTCACCATCACCACCAGAAACGGCCTTGGCATCATCGCTTGCCGGACCTGCAGCAACGCTGCAAGAAGAGTATGAGGAAGAGGAGTCAGAGGAGGAATGTGGCTTTGAGGATGAGGAAGACCAACCACAGCAGGCATCCCAGGGTGCTCGTTGTTGTCACCTATCTGGGACCCGTGGTGTTGTATGTGGCCGGGGGGAAGAACAGACCGTCAATGACATCAGTGAGGAGGAGGAACGGGAAATGAGTAGCTCGGCATCCAACCTTGTTCAAATGGGGTCTTTCATGCTGTCATGTCTGTTGAGGGACCCTCGTATAAAAAGGATGAAGGAGAACGACCTGTACTGGGTGGCCACGCTACTAGACCCCCGGTATAAGCAGAAAGTGGCGGAAATACCGTAAGTCAGAAAGGATGCAGCAGTTCAAAACCAAACAAAAAAATATGCTTTACACAGCTTTAAGGGGAATGTCACAGCACAACGGGAATCTAACTGAGGAAGAGGTGAAAGTAATCCTCCTCCTACCACGACCACGGCGGCAAGGACAGGACGCTTTACAGATTTGTTGTTGATGGAGGACATGCAGAGCTTTTTCAGTCCTACACATCGCCACAGCCCTTCGGGATCCAGCCTTAGAAAACAACTCGACTGACAGGTGGCAGACTACCTCGCCTTAACTGCAGATATCGACACTCTGAGGAGCGATGAACCCCTTGACTACTGGGTGTGCAGGCTTGACCTGTGGCCTGAGCTATCCCAGTTTGCGATAGAACTTCTGGCCTGCCCCGGGACGTCTGGATGTTTTTTCATAGAACAAAACGTAATATTTTTCTTTTTTTTATTTAAGTTGTATGGGTGGGTTTTTAATACATAAAATAAAAAAATCATAATAAAGTCTCTTAATAGTTTATTAGAAATAATGCAGACAATTAAAAAATCCCCATCAATTCCAATACAAATCAAGTACAAAGCTCAGAACTAAATTATTTCAGGATGTCATAATGGTTAGTTAATTCGACAATGGTTAATCAATTCGACACACGTCCCCGGACAGTGGACGTAACAGGGATTAAACTGATAGGAATAGTACTAGTTAAGACACCACTCATATAGGGTGTCACAGCATATTGCTCCGTGCACGCGTAGTGCCCCAACTTGGGCGTAAGCAGACCGACCAAGCTGCTTTTTCCATCTCTCGGTTCCTAAAATCAATTCAGTTTGGTGTATCAGAGTTTGGTCTGTCACTGTGAAGGCAGTCGAAGGTACCCGGCCTAAATTTGTTTTCACAAAAGGCAATCCCACCCTGATATGGGACATAACAGGGATTAAACTGATGAGAATAGTGCTACAGAAAATACCACTCATATCGGGTGTGACAGTAAATTGCGCGGCGCAGACGCAGTGACCGTGGCGTGGATTCAAACAAAGGGGAGGGAGCCAGCGTTTTTTTAACCATCTCCCCGTTCGAAAAATCTATTTAATAAATGAACCCCAGATTGGGGATGTCACGTAACAGGTATTAAACTGATGAGAATAGTACTACAGAAAATACCACTCATATCGGGTGTGACAGTAAATTGAACGGCACAGACGCAGTAACCGTGGATTCAAACAAAGTGGAGGGATCCAGCGTTTTTTTTAACCATCTTCCCATTCGAAAAATCTATTCAATTCACCTTGTCGGGACCCTTGGTGTTGTATGTTGCTGGGTGGAGGAAGAAACCTTTAATGACATCAACGGGACATGGCTAGCTTGGTATCCAACCTTGTGCAAATGGGAAGTTTGCGGTTGGGCAAATGGACTGTTTGCGGTTGTTTGCGGTGCATTAAAAGGGGAGTTTGGTCTGTCAATGTCTGTGAAGCGGGCGTAACCCTTACACTACCTGATCTATACAACATCATACCTGATCGTATACACACACTGGATGTTTTAAACCACGTTGTTCAAAAAAAAAATTGGATTGTTAGGTGATTTATGCCCTTTATGGATTAAAATCCAACTCTGCGTCAACTATGTAATTTTCCATGGGAGTTTTGCCATGGATCCCCCTCCAGCATGCCACAGTCCAGGTGTTAGTCCGCTTGAAACAACTTTTCCATCACTATTGTGGCCAGAAAGAGTCCCTGTGGGTGTTAAAATTCGCTGCCTATAGAAGTCAATGGCGGTTCGCACGTTCGCGAACATTTGTAGAAATTTGCGTTCGCCGTTAGTGAACGGAAAATTTTATGTTCGCGACATCTCTAATTGAGACCCTATGACGGATCTCAATATCGGAAAAGAACAACGCAAGTGTGAAAGTAGCCTTAGAAATGTTTTTGCGTGCATGTAAATTTATCCTTTGTTGGCAGTAAGTCCCCTCATATAAATGGGTTGTTGTGCTTACAATATTAAATTGGGCTTAACCATGGTACTAACCACTCTATGGTGATGGCTTCTCTGTAAGGTGGATTAAAGGTGGATTTACATGCACTGAGCAGCAGCACGATTGTCGGGAAGGAAGAGTTCCTTCCCGACAGTCGGTTGCGCATTCAGTGGAGGTGAAGCTCTGCATTTACAGGCAGTGATCACCTCCACAGTAAGGCCCCTTTCACGCGGGCGAGTTTTCCGCATGGGTGCAATGCGTGAGGTGAACGCATTGCACTTGCACTGAATCCAGATCCATTCATTTCTATGGGGCTGTGCACATGAGCTGTGATTTTCACGCATCACTTGTGCTTTGCGTGAAAATCGCAGCAAGCTCTATTTTGTGTGTTTTTCACGCAACGCAGGCCCCATAGAAGTGAATGGGGCTGCGTGAAAATCACAAGCATCCGCAAGCGGTGCAGTTTTCACTCATGGTTGCTAGGAGACGATCCTGATGGGGACCCGATCATTATTATTTTCCCTTATAACATGGTTATAAGGGAAAATAATAGCATTCTTAAAACAGAATGCATAGTACAATAGGCCTGGAGGGGTTAAAAAAAATATATATAATTTAACTCACCTTAATCCACTTGTTCGTGTAGCCTGGCTTCTCTTCTGCCTTCATCTGTGAGGAAAAGGACCTGTGGTGACGTCACTGCGCTCATCACATGGTCCATCACATGATCCATTACCATGGTGCTGGATCAATCATGTGATCGACTATCGCCTATGCCGGGATTGCTATGTTAAGTCTCGCAATCTGTCTTGTACGTTCGCGCGGACTTAGAAAGTTTTTCAATCTATGTCTCGCGCTGTATGATATGTGTTAGCGCATGCGCTTGAACTTGAAAATGTTTTCGAATAAAGTCTAGCGCTGTATGGTTTATGTTCGCGCATGCGTTGGGATTTAGAAATATATTGCTCTCCCGATTTTATTAGTAGGTTCGCCTATGCCGGGACTGTCATTTATGTCTTGCAACGTATCTTATGCCTTCACGCATGCGTGCGGACTTAGGAATATTTTTTTATATTTACCTCCCGACTTTCTTTTATAGGCTACGCAGTTGTGTGGACTCTGGGTGTTTCTTTGTTAAACTGTGTTTAAGGTGAGTTGACGCTATGCTTTGGACTTTGATTATTTGACTTGCATAAGTCTCTATATTATTCTAGCAAAGGCTAGGGGTACCTATTATTATCCTATCTATTTTCGCAGGCGCAACATATTAGCATATAGTGTACTGGTTATATTATTATTTTCTTATTCTCCAGGGGTAATTTTCTATTTATAGTGCATTTGCTACTCAAGCATCACATATATACTAAGTTGGTTGTTCTTTATTATATCAAGATGGAACAGGTTTATTCACATCTAAGGATTATTTAATAGCCTTTTTACCTAACCTGCAAGACCTATATTCTTCCAAGAACTGCGCATGCGTATAGAATTAAGGATTTGTTTTTTCACTTTTACTGGATGTTTATTCAGTGCTTACTTGTGTATATTCGATGAATATTTTTTATTCACTTATGGATACCCTACTGCAGCAGGTCTGGGGTTCCCAGACATGTATAATTTCTGCTTGTACTCCCTATCTATAGGATTATAATCGAGGATCTCCTGCAGGATATACTTCACCCCCTTACTCCTCGGGGGCACCCTGGATTGGAGAATAGACAGGCGTCAATCTCAATGGTAGATATTTTAGTTTTACCTATATAGTTATTTGTCGTATCTTTTTGTTTTTTGCTTTTTATATATATATATATATATATATATATATATATATATATATATATACACAATAAAGATGGTTCCTTATCTGTCTATACTGTGTTTGTATTCTATTTTTTTTTTTATGTGTATGTTCTAGTATATTATTTCTCATCATTTTTGTTGTTAATTGCTGTTCCTCTATATTGCACAATTGTTACAGAAATGGAGAGAAGGTGAATCCTTCATTTATTCAAATTGGCGATAAAGATTTCAAGCGGTTTATCCATTTAGCCTCCTCCTGCTGTAGCTTGTTAATATCTCCCTGTCTTGGGCCTGCTTTTACCTTCTGTATTCCCCAAATTTTGAGGCCTGAGGGACTTCATCTATGGTATTTATTAATGTGTCTTACCAGAGGGGTATCATCATTGGTGTTAAGGTTACTAAAATGTTCTCAGTTCCTGTATCGTTTTACCCACATAGATTTTAGGGCACACTGTATCACATATACTACTCCAGTAGTTCTGCAGTTAATATAGTCTTTAATCATATACATATATAGTTTGCCATCATGCGGGTTTTCATATTCTTTTTTTGGTACCATGTAATTACAGAATGTACATCCTCCACAGGGATATGATCCCTGTGTGGATAGCCAAGTTCTTGTATATTTCTTCTTTTGAAAATAGCTATGCACCATGATCCCTTTTAGATTTCTCCCCCTTCTATAGGTTATGGATGGGTTGCTGGGTATTACCTGCCTGAGGTCCTTATCTGATCCATTACAGCGCCGGAGCCATAGCACGCAGACAACCACAAGTCACGTGGAAACGAGTAGAGCTGTTGTTATTCACTAGGACATGGCTCTTTAGGCAGGGTTGCACCAGATGCGATATTCTACCCAATAGCCTTAAAGTGTGTATGTGATGAATGGATGGAGCCAAAATATACTGGCTATAGCTGTGTGGTTGGAGCCAAAATATACTGGCTATGAGTGACTGTATATAGCCAAAATATACTGGCTGCAGGTGTATGGTTGTGACCTATATACTGGCCGCAGGCTATACAAATAGGCTGGTCTGAACACTGCACTATATTAGAGTGTATTTATGTCCACAGAGACTTCACTCTGGTAGAAGCAGTGCGATCAACTGTACTTAGCATTATACGACCCATGTACTAGGAGATACAACCACATCTGCATATATACCTAACAGGATCACTTATATAAAACACACTAGTGTCCATTCACACTGGTTAACGTGTCTTCATCTCTGATTTGCAACCAATTAGCAATTACTAGCTAGGAAGTCAGGTTTTTTAGCCCAGTCCCTCAACTGCACAGAGGAGTTATTTGCTACCCTTCTCTGTATAGTTTGGAGACTGGTTGCCTGATGGTCACAGACTGTGACATATAGGCTTTTTGCCCCCTTTACAACGGACTTTAAATAAAGGTTTTGTTTCTTATTTTTAAACGTTCATCAGGCTGTGAATTTATTAGTATTTAGGAACGTCTACCCATTTATCTGTCAGAAGTGTGAATTAGAATAAATTTATAACCTTAACCCAGGAAAAGCAATCGAAGTCTGGAGTGGGGGTGTATGATAATCCCTTCTGTATTAGAGATTGATACTCTGGTTTTAATGTTACAGGTGAGAGATTTATCATTTGCATTGCTGCTTCACCCTTTATGTCTTTTGATTGTACCCCAATTTGTCTCTGTCTCTCAATTGTATGCCTGGCATTAAAAAAGGAACCTGAGTATTGGGTATCATAGTTTGTGGTACATTGGTTTGAGCTATCAAAGAGGTTGCTGATGTGGTAGCAGATTGCGAATAGGGTAAGGATATCTGTGAGTTTATATTGCCTTGAGGATTCTGAACTTGGTATTGATTTTGTTGCCATTCTTGGTTCGTGTTTTTATATGGAGGAGGATTTCTCCTTTGTTGGTAACTATACCTCTATTTCTAGCTTCCTCTTTCTTACTACCCTTTTAGGTTATCGTACTGCCTTCTGACTCTGAGGCTTCAGATTCAGAAATGTCAGTGTATTGCTTGAAATCTATCCTCCTACTTGGTGGTAAATTATTGGTGGATTTTATATAGCTCTGATCAGTTTCAAAATCTCTTTTGTCTCTCATGTATTAACAATGTTTCCTCTCTTTCACCTCTGTTTGTAGGTTCTCAACGTTCTTTTGTAATTTAGCTTCTGGGATGCTGAATTCTGGGATGCTGAATTCTGGTTGGGACTGCAATATCTGGATTTCTTGTGTCACCTTTTCTAATTGATCTGACAACTTAGTAGTTTCTTTTCATATTCCAGGATAAATGCTTGCATGCGGAGTGAGTTTTCAGTTAATAATGATTCCCAACCTCTAATGAACTCGGTATCTTCCTGATGAAAGTTGGGGGTGATGGTAATTCTCATACCCCTATATACAATTTTTTGCTGGAGGTATTTTTCTAAGCTGGTGAATTCCCAAATAGATCTAATATATTTTTTATATGTTCTGTTGATCTCTCTAAAGGCCTGGGTAATATCTTGCGTGTTGACAGGGAGATTTTCTGTCATGACTTACAGTCGTTACAGCAAAAAACCTGAAGAGGTCTATAAATTAGTTGGGATTTGTCCCATTTGTGATCAGCAAACATATATCAGATGACCTCACAGCACATGTCGACGTTTGCTAATTTAGCGAACTAAACAGGTGTCTGGCATGATCAGGTATAATGGGATTGCGCAGTGAGACGAGATGACCGTCACCTCACCTCACGGAAGGTCACTGTCACGGCCTTTGGTGTGCGCTGTAACACTTTTCCTACGCTTGCTGCTGCCTGTGGCAACTTGTTCCTGTTTCAGCATGCTGGGGCAGTGTCACGGCCTTTGTGGTGTGTGCCAGGACATGGTTGCTTTGCATGTTGTTGCCTGCGGCAACCTGTAGCTTTTATGTTGGTGTGTGCACTTCCCCTTTATGTTGTTTCCTCCTCTGTCTGGTGCTGGAGGGGTTAACCACCTTGTTGGGTGTGGTCACTAGGTGCTTCAACTTACCTGTCGCTAGAGACCAGGAGGCAGTGGTACTCCAGCCTTGGTGTGTGCTGGAGTTATGCTCATGGTCTTCATGTTTCATCTCCTAGAGTGAGGGTCTCCTAGTGGGACATCGAGGTTTCCAGTGATGTCTTCCCTCCCTTACATGTTTTGTATGTTTGGTGTGGGGTTATGATTTGGTGTGTTGTAATGTCTAGCTTGGTGTTCCATGTCTGGTATGTTTTGTGATATCTTCTAACATGGTTGCTTGACATTTCCCCTGTTTGTTGTGTCCTCCGGAAGGGGGTTGGTTTCCCGTAGGGGTGAACCACAAGCCTGTATGCTGCCATGCACTTTGCTGAATGGGAGTCCTGGTGGAGTCCGGTGTGCTAGATACCTGTGTGAGTTGCTAGTACGGCGTCCTGTTTGGTGTTAGGGGTCCGATACGTATGCACGGGTTCCAGTCGTGGTGGCAGCGGCAGGTAAGTGTGTTTTTTGGTGTTCAAAGGGTTCACATACTTTTTCTTGCAACTGTACAGTTGGAACATTACAGCCTTAAATTCAATGTTTTGAATTTGAGTTTTATGTGATGGATCAGAACACAATAGTCTAAGTTGGTGAAGTGAAATGAGAAAAATATATAAATAAAACTATTGTTTAGAAATTGAAAAGAGAAAATTGGCCTGTGCGTATGTATTCACCCCCTTTTTTAGGAAGCCCATTATTCTGCCACAGATGTACGTTAGAGATTATCCCCTGATTGGTTGTGAGTGATAGCCCCTGTACAAGCAAATGGTAGATAGCTGAACTCACTAATATCTCCAGGTATAGGCACCAGTTGCATGTGATGATCCAGTGAGGAGAATACAATGGTGAAGCTTTGATCATTTATTGATTTGTCTTGAAAACAAATGCAGGGAAATGAGGGTTTGCTAGAGGATATTAGAGGTCAAAAAGAATAGCTCTCACCATCTTGAAGGTCTGCGACAAAGAGGAAGTATGAAGGACCTTACAGAGGATGTGATGTCACAAAAGAGGGAGGAGAGCATTGCAATGGGAATTTACATAACACACTATAAATGGTATTATAAGAATAACCACAGGGTGGCAGCGTTACACAACATAGTAAATGATAATATAATGCAAACACAACAATTGTAGAATACAAGAATAAAGGCTGGAACAGCACACTCCCCGTCTGAAATCCTTGGATTTCACTATATATGCAACTACAGAAATGTCCATGAAATGTTGGAACCTGAAAGACAAAAAACAAACAAAAAGAACATACTGGAAATGGTG
This sequence comes from Bufo gargarizans, assembly GCF_014858855.1. Taxonomy (NCBI): domain Eukaryota; kingdom Metazoa; phylum Chordata; class Amphibia; order Anura; family Bufonidae; genus Bufo; species Bufo gargarizans. Next base: position 425,339,009 of record NC_058081.1, on the reverse strand, counting down.
AACTGGAACAGTCCAACGCCTTGAGTCTTCTGGTTGCCAGGAATAAAGTTCCTCAAGTAAAGAATCATTCCTCTATGGGTAAGAGGAGAACAATCTCAGATGCAGGCCTGATAAAGGATTTGGGATGGCCTTGTTTTGCGATGGTCACTTCCACCTTGCGAACTTTGCCATCTTCACTGATGAAGACCTTTGAGATGAGTCCCATGGGCCAGGAGTTTCTTTCCACCTTTTGGTCTTTCATGAGTACGAGATCTCCTATCTGTAAGTTTGGCTTGACCTGTTGCCACTTTCTACGTGCTTGCAGAAGCGTTAAATACTCCTTTTTCCACCTGCTCCAGAAACAGTCGGCCAGATGTTGAACGTGCTTCCACTGTTTCAGATATATGTTACTAGAAGAAGACTCTTCAGGTGGATTAGGAACAGATCCAAACTTCTGAGTGAGAAGAGTTGCTGGAGTAAGAATGGCAGGGGATTCTGGATCCATAGATACAGGTACAAGAGGTCTTGAGTTGACAATAGCAGATACCTCAGCCAGGAAGGTAGTCAAAGTCTCATGGGTGAGCCTTGAGAAGTTTGAGTTCATAAGCATACAGTCCAATATTTTGCGGGTGATGCCTATCATTCTTTCCCATGAACCGCCCATATGAGAGGCATGCGGGGGGTTAAAGATCCATGTACAACCATTATTGGCTAAGTAGTCTTGAACTGGTTTAGAGTCAATTTGCAACTCTCGACAGGCTCCTATGAAGTTGGTTCCACAGTCAGATCTTATTTGCTTTACTGGTCCCCTGATGGTGAGGAATCGTCTTAAAGCATTGATGAAGCTAGAAGCGTCCATGGATTCTATTGCTTCAATGTGTATAGCACGTACACTTAAGCATGTAAACAACACTGCCTATCGTTTGCTTTCTGCATGACCACCTCTGGTCTTACGTGCAGTGACTGTCCATGGCCCAAAGACGTCCAGACCAACATAAGTGAACGGTGGTTCGGTGCTTGTCCTATCAACTGGCAAATCAGACATTTGTTGATGTTGTAATTTTCCTCTCGCCTTGCGAGAGTTAATGCAATGGTGAATAATATGAGCAACCTGTCTTTTTGCTCCGACTATCCAAAGACCTGCGGCTCTTAAAGCGCCCTCAGTGAAATGTCGGCCTTGATGCTGGACTCTTTCATGATAATGCCGTATCAACAGTGTAGTAACGTGGTGTTTGGCAGGAATAATAAGGGGATTCATTTCTGCAATCTCTAGCTTAGCCTTGTTTAGGCGACCACCAACTCTCAGCATGCCACGATCATCAATTACTGGTTTCAAGTTGACAATGGGGCTGCCTTTTGGTATATCTTGCTTGTCATGTATACATTTCAGTTCCATTTTAAAGGCACTCTGCTGTACGTTACGTATCACAAGCAATTCACTTAGAATAATGTCTTCTGCCGTTAGAGGTTTATGGCACAGGTGCCAACTGCGACAGTCAGTGTTATGCTTCTCAGCATGAAAACAATGAACAATGTGGACTAACCTTGCAATGATGTGAATGAGTCTTGACCATCTAGAGAACCGTTCAAAGCGATGACAGCCCAAGCCAGCGCTCCTTTCAGACTTGGTGACGAAGGTACTAACTTCAGGCCGAATCTCTGGATCTTCATGAGGGTCCTGGAGACTGAAGACGTCTTGGATAGGAGTTTCTTCATTCTGGTTCAGCAGAAACTCTGGACCTGTCAACCAAGAAGAAGTTGCAGAGACTCTTCCAGATGCCGGTCTGGTGGCGCAATCTGCAGGATTGAGATGAGATGGAACATAGTGCCACTTTTAAGGTTTAGAGGATCTTCTAACCCTTTCGATGCGGTTACTGACATAAACGTAGAAGCGTTTTGACTGGTTGTAGATGTAACCCAGGACAACCTTACTGTCTGTATAAAATTGAATGTCATCCACCTGAATATCCAGCTCACGTTGTATAAAGTCCGCAATCTCTACGGCTAGCACAGTCCCACAAAGTTCGAGTCTAGGAATGGTGTGCTCAGGTTTTGGAGCTAATTTTGCCTTTCCAAACAGAAATCCAACATGTGCTTGATTGGAATAGTCTATTACCTTTACATAAGCAACAGCTGCGATGGCTTCAGTAGACGCATCTGAGAAGATGTGGATTTCTCTCCTCCGAGTGGCTGTAAGGGATGTTGGAGTGTAACACCTTGGTATGTGAATACTGTCTAATGCATGCAAGCATTCCTTCCACAACTCCCACTTTTGTTGTTTGTCAGAGGGCAGTGGAGCATCCCAGTCAGATACAGACTCTGAGAACTGTCTTAACAGGAATTTGCCTTGTACAGTCAAAGGTGCCACAAATCCCAGGGGATCATATAGGCTGTTCGCCACTGAGAGAACTCCCCGTTTAGTAAATGGTTTATCTGCACAGTTAACTTGAAATCCAAGGGAGTCATTTGCTAAGTCCCACCTCAGGCCCAGACTTCTCTGTACTGGTGGATTGTCTATCCCTAGATTCAAATCTCTGAATTCTGTGGCATGATCGCTGGGCTGGAAGGCTTTCATTACGGCAGCGCAGTTAGAGGCTATCTTATGTAACCTTAGACGAGACTTTGAAAGCATACCTTGTGTCCTTTTGAGCAGATCTATGGCCTCCTCCGCTGTAGGGAAGGATTTGAGTGCGTCGTCCACATAGAAGTCTCTCACGACAAAGTTTCTGGCATGTTCCCCAAATTCTGACTCACCATCTAAGGCAGCCCTACGTAAGCCATATGTAGCAACAGCAGGTGAAGGACTGTTACCAAACACGTGCACCTTCATGCGGCATTCAACCATTTCTTTGCTGGTGTCATTGTCTCTATGGCAAAGAAACCTGAGGTAGTTTCTATGATCTTGCCGCACGATAAAGCAATGGAACATTTGTTCAATGTCAGCAGTAATGGCTACTGGCTCCTTTCTGAATCTCATGAGCACTCCCACCAGATTATTGGTCAAGTTCGGACCGGTGAGAAGGACGTCGTTCAGAGATACGCCATTATGTTTGGCACTTGAATCGAATACCACTCTTATTTGGTTTGGCTTCCGTGGGTGATATACCCCAAAGGATGGAAGGTACCAGCATTCTTCATGCTCTTGTAAGGGTGGAGCCAGCTCTGCATGATCATTGCAAAATATTTTTTCCATGAAGGCCACAAAATGACTTTTCATTTCTGGTTTGCTTTTTAACGTACGTTGCAAGGAGATGAATCTGGAGAGTGCTTGTTCCCGGTTGTCAGGAAGTCTGGCTCTTACAGCACGGAAAGGTAAAGGTGCAACCCAGTGGTTAGATGCATCTTTGAAGAATTCATCGTCCATTATTTTAATAAACTCTTTGTCATCCAAGGACAAGGCCAGTTTGTCGTTGTCTGGTGTTGTACAAAACACAGTTTTTCCCAAGTTGTCATAACTGGTAGGAATGATGTCTGGTGTCTTTAAGAGGTTAGAAAGCCTTTCCTTCACCTCATAATGATGAGCACATGGCTTAAAATGAGATGTGCGACCATTGTTGAGCACAAAGGTTTTGAAGGAGTTCACTTGAGATGGTTTGTGGCTCTTATTTAAACATACATCGCCCACGATTACCCAGCCTAAATCGAGTCTCTGTGCATATGGGGCATTATCAGGACCGTTGCATTGTTGACGCACCTTGTGGACCCTCAGAATGTCTCTCCCGAGCAGAAGTAGGATGTCAGCATTCATGTCCATAGGGAGGATCTTACTAGCTAGATGTTTCAAGTGGGAATGATGATATGCAGCTTCTGGAGTAGGAATTTCATCTCTTTCATCTGGTATTTGGTCGCATTCAATTAACGTTGGCAAGGGTATATGAACGTTCCCTTTTATGGAGGAGATAAGGTATCTCAAAGAATTTAGGTTTTGCCAGAGACCTATTGCTTTGTTCATCAATAATTGCGTACATTCTGATGGCTCTTTCAGATTGCCCTTCTGGGTAGACGTTGACCAAACACACCTTTGCACAGCACTTAGAATCAGCCTCCTTGCCACATATCGCCATACAGGAAGAGGAAATAGTAGTTGTAGCTAATTCTTGAGCCGGTGGCTCCCCGCCATGAAGTGCGACGGCATTGGTCGCAGCTTGAGATGGTGCGTTGTCTGAAGGCAAGGTAGGATGCATTGCTGTAACGTCCTTGTCACTGCTGCATTATGCACACTTGATAATAACCTTACAGTCTTTCGCCATATGATTAGATAAGGCACAACACTTGTAACACACTCCAAGCTCTTTGAGTATCTCTCTGCGTTCTTGCAAGGTCTTTGCCCTGAGCCCACGACACTCCTTTAAAGGATGAGGTCTTTTATGGATGGGGCACATGCGGTTAGGGTCCTTTTCTTTGAGGACAGGGTATTCCTTCCTAGTAGTGCAGGTTGAAATGAGTGGAACATTGGTTTTCCTAACGGATACTGTCCCCCTTAAGTCTCTACGTTTATTTGTGGTGTTGTCATACCTTGAACATGAGGATGAAGCAGGTAGAGTGGATTCAGTGAAGTCAAAGCTGGGGTCATTCTTCTTTCGAGCTTGGTCACTGATGAATCTGGTAAAATAAGAGAAAGAGGGAAAAGACACATTGTGTTCTCTCTTGTATCTGGAGCCCTGGTCTGCCCATTTCTCTTGCATGCCATGTGGTAATTTCGACACTATTGGATTGACGCCATGGGCGGTATCAAGGTAACTCAGCCCTGGCAGACGTGGGTCCATTTTTGCCAATTCAAGTTCTTTTAATAGGTCGCTTAGATCCTGGAGTTTGCGATTGTCTTTGCCAGTTATCCTTGGGAAGGCTTGAAGTCTCCTGAATAGGGCACTTTCTACAGCTTCTGGACTGCCATAGGTCTGTTCAAGTCTCTCCCATGCTGCAGCGAGACCTTCCTCTGAGTGGCCTGCATGAACCACTCTTAATGTCTTTATGCGTTCTGCAGATTCTGGGCCTAACCATTTGATGAGCAAGTCAAGTTCCTCCATGGCAGTGAGGTTTATGTCACCGATTACTGCTTTAAAGGTCGATTTCCAGGCCCTGTAGTTTTCGGCACGGTCATCAAACCTTGAGAGACTAACGTTAATCAGCTCCCTGCGCATCATGTATCTGGCAAAGTCTGACATGTCTGATCTCCCACTCCATATTGCTGTATTGCATTGTGGTGTCTCTAGAGCATGTGGGGGCTCTAGCAGATAAGGTTGAGATTGATCAGGATGGAATGATGTGGCATAAGGATTAAGCTGCGGTTTAGTCTCTGGATGATCAGCCTGCTTGGTGCTAGATATTACCTTATTACTGGGCTGTGATGATTTCTGGTACTCTGGGGGTTCGCCCAGTTGGTGAGTTAGAAGTGGCGTTGGTGCATGCGATTTTACAGGAGGAGTAGGCGATGGTTGCCTTAGCACATACCTGGCAGTGCGGTCGGCTGGGTCTTCCTCTTCTCCTGGGACGAAACAGTCTGGGTCGGTACCTTGGCCTAATGCTTGCTCGAGGACCTTTAGTTTAGCTAAGGTAGCTGCTTCTTCCCTTTCTGTCTGGAGGATCTTTAGCTGGGCTTCTGTCTCAGCCTCCATTTCTGCCATCTTAGCCTCCATTTCTGCTTTCTTAGCCTCCATTTTAGCCTCCATTTCTGCTTTCTTAGCCTCCATTTCTGCTTTCTTAGCCTCCATTTCTGCTTTCTTCTTCGTAATCTCCGCCTCCTTCTTAGCAAAGGAACTTCTTACGCTAGCTTCCTCTGCTTCTGCCCGGACTTCTATAAGCTTGTCATGCAATGCTGACCTTCTGGAACGAGAGGTTTTGGAAGATGAAAGGGTATATTTTGTATGTTTACTTGAAGTTGATCGATGGGATCTCGCCTCCTGTAGGTGTGCGATGCGGAGTTCTGCCCTGCTCTTAGCATCTTGTACTAGGGCATCCTTCTCTTCAAGGAGATTCTTTCTCTCACTCAGCTCCTCTGAGGCTTCGTCAAAATCAGAGTCGCTCAGGAAAGTGATGTACTTAGCAGAGAGTCGCTGATAGCGGACATAGGAGTTAGTTAAGCGATTCAACGTTGTGGTTAACTTTGTTAGGTCGTTGTTATATCGTAAAAGAGCTGCTATATAGTGTTCAGTTCTCTGCCATAAATTGTTTAAATTGTCACTGAACTCTTCTTTGGTCGCCTCAAAGTTCTCTCTGATCTTTTGTGTTGGCTTGATAACACGTTTAGATCGTACTGCTTGTTCTTCAGTTAACATGGACTCTGCTTCCTGCATATCTGAGTTTTTGGGAGCAGGGTGACTTTCTGTATGTTCAGTTACTGAGAGATCCACTAAGCCTCTTGTGGACATGTTATTCCTGTTTAAGCTGTACTGTCTCTTTAAGAGGGTATTCCAGCTTGTGCACTGTGCTTATGAAGCCACATGCGTATAAGATGGCGGACAGCTCTAAGCTCGCAGGCAGACTGTGTGTAGACATGCAAGACTGTAGATTTAAGCTTCTTTTTGACTATTCTGCCAGAGATGTACGTTAGAGATTATCCCCTGATTGGTTGTGAGTGATAGCCCCTGTACAAGCAAATGATAGATAGCTGAACTCACTAATATCTCCAGGTATAGGCACCAGTTTGTCATGGTCTTACCTTCTTGCTGTTCTCCTTCGTTTGACATGTGCTGGCGGCCATCTTGGTTTCTGGGTTTCTTGTAGCCTCCCACCCTGCGGCTTCTCCTTCCCACTGGGAGGAGCTGGATGCCTAGCTCATATATATATAGGAGGTCTGTGGCTTCAGTTCCTTGCTTGGTCCTCCTGTGTTCACATGCTTCTAAGACTGCTGCTGCTTCTGGTTCCTGATCCTGGCTTCGTCTGACTACCCTGCTGGTTCCTGATCCAGGCTTCGTCTGACTACCCTGCTGGTTCCTGATCCAGGCTTCGTCTGACTACCCTTCTGGTTCCTGACCTCTGGCTTCGCAAGACCCTGCTTCGGTTTAGCCATCCGTTTGGACTTTTGCCTTACAGCTTGATTTTCAATAAAGCCTTCTTATTTCCACTTATCTCTTGTTGTACGTCTGGTTCATGGTTCCATGACATTAGGACCAAGCCATGAATTCTGACGGTACAGGGCCATCCTCGCTACCTACGCTGGTTGCCAGACTTGATCAGCAGGATCACCTGTTGGGTCGGTTCGCTGTGGCGTTGCAAACCCTGCTTGAACGCACGGCTCATTTAGCTTCCGTTGCCGATGGGTCGGTTGTCGCTCCTGGGCCCGCTCCTACTGCCGCTCCGGTTGTTGCGCCAGAGTCTACCCCGACACCTGTTGCTGCGCCTGCGGTGTTTCGGGGTATGACCGGTTCTGCCCCCCTTCCACAGCGCTTTGGGGGAGAGCCAACTCAGTGCCGAGGTTTCCTTAACCAGGTGGGCATTTATTTCGAGTTGCTGCCACATGCCTTTCCTACTGAGAGATCAAAGGTGGGCTTCTTGATCTCGCTGCTCTCGGACAAGGCCTTGGCCTGGGCCAGTCCTTTATGGGAGAACAACAATCCGGTGGTTGCCGAGTTTTCCGGTTTTGTTGCTTCTCTTCGGAAGGTATTCGATGTGCCGGCTCGTGCTGCCTCTGCTGCGAAGCTCCTTATGTCCATCAGACAGGGTTCATGATCCGTAGCTGAATACACCATTGAGTTTCGTACCCTGGCAGCAGAGGTGGGCTGGAATAATGAGGCTCTGGTCGCTGCTTTCTCTCATGGTCTCTCGGATGCCTTGAAGGATGAGGTTGCAACTAAGGACCTACCAGTGGAGCTCGAGTATCTTATTTCTTTCCTGATTTTGATTGACACCAGACTCAGGGAGAGACCTTCCTTTAAGGAGAGCCTGCGGAGGCCTTCTAACAGATTGGCGCCTACGTTTGCTGTCCCACCCATGCCTCCCTCTCCTCCCACGCCTCCTGGGGATGACTTGTCTGGGGGTGAACCCATGCAGCTGGGGTTTGCTCGCCTGTCTAAGGGGGAGAGGGCACTCCGGAGACGCGAGGGCCGATGCATGTACTGTGGTCTCGGTGGGCATTTTCGGTTGGCATGCCCGAACCGTCCGGGAAACGCTCGCACCTGAGATCCTGTCGGGGGCAGATCTTGGGTGGAGTCTCCTCGTCCCCGGTTTCCCGTGTTGACAAACCACTGATTACTGTTGTCCTCTCCTGGGTCGGGGGCTCGGTGACGACCCAGGCGTTGGTGGACTCTGGTGCTGGTGGTTTGTTCATTGATAGTGTGTTCGCTGCCGCCAATTCCATTCCTCTGCAGCCTCGAGGTTCCCCACTGGCTCTTGAGGCGATAGACGGCAGACCCCTTCTGCCGCCACACGTGACTCATGAGACCCTTCCAGTGGGGATGGTCATTGGTGCCGTTCACAGAGAGTCGGTCTGTTTCCAGGTTATTTCGTCTCCACACTACTCGGTGGTCTTGGGGTACCCCTGGCTCCAGAAGCATAATCCGACTTTCGATTGGAGATCGGCCGAGATCCTCTCGTGGTCACCGCAGTGTGGGGCTAGTTGCATCCATGGATCTGTCAAGTTGCTGTGTACTTCCTCGGACTCTCTGTTGCCTCCTGAATACGAGGAGTACCGGGATGTATTCGATAAGGTGCGTGCGGTTGCCCTACCTCCGCACTGCCCATACGATTGGGCCATAGAGTTACAATCTGGTGCCGTTCCTCCTCGTGGCAAAGTCTATCCACTGTCGGTAGCGGAGAATGAGGCCATGGAGGAGTACGTGAGGGAGGCGCTTTCACGCGGACACATTCGCAAATCCTCGTCCCCGGCAGGGGCTGGATTTTTCTTTGTGAAAAAGAAGGGCGGTGAGTTGAGGCCTTGCATCGATTACAGAGGTCTCAATCGCATCACGATCAAGAACGCCTACCCGATACCCTTGATTTCCGAGCTGTTCGATCGTCTCAAAGGGGCCACGGTCTTTAACAAACTCGACCTGAGGGCGGCATATAACCTGGTAAGGATCAAGGCGGGCGATGAGTGGAAGACCGCGTTTAACACCAGGACCGGTCATTATGAATCCTTGGTTATGCCCTTTGGGTTGTGCAATGCGCCCGCAGTCTTCCAGGAATTCATCAACGATGTTTTCCGTGACCTGTTACAGCAGTGTGTGGTGGTCTATTTGGATGACATCTTGGTATATTCTGAATCCATGGAGGCCCACATTCTGGATGTCAGACGAGTGTTGCAACGGTTACGAGAGAACAAGCTGTTCGGTAAGCTTGAGAAATGCGAATTTCACCGATCCCAGGTAACCTTCTTAGGTGACATCATTTCCGCTGAGGGGTTCTCCATGGATCCTGAGAAGGTTTCGGCTGTCTTACAGTGGCCCCAGCCCAGTGGTCTTCGTGCCCTGCAGCGCTTTTTGGGCTTCGCCAATTATTATCGGAAGTTCATCAGGGACTTTTCCATGCTAGCCAAGCCTCTCACGGATCTGACCAGGAAGGGCAGTAATCCCCAGGTCTGGCCGCTCGAGGCCATCCGAGCTTTTGAGGCTCTAAAGTCCGCCTTTGTGTCGGCTCCGATTCTGTCGCATCCCAACCCTGGGTTGCCTTTTGTCCTCGAGGTGGACGCGTCTGAGACGGGAGTAGGCGCCCTTCTGTCTCAGCGTAGAACACCAGAGGGTCCTCTGCTTCCTTGTGGGTTTTACTCCCGGAAACTGTCTTCCGCGGAGTGCAACTATCAGATTGGTGACAGGGAGTTATTGGCCATCGTGCAGGCCCTTAAAGAATGGAGGCACTTGCTCGAGGGCTCGGTGGTTCCGGTTCTCATCCTGACGGACCACAAGAATCTGACCTACCTCTCTGAGGCCAAGAGATTGACACCACGTCAGGCCAGATGGGCTCTGTTCTTGTCACGTTTTAATTACGTGGTCTCCTACCTACCTGGTTCCAAGAACATCAGAGCGGATGCCTTATCACGGCAGTACTCCGAGCTGTCCGGGGAGGAGTCGATTCCGACTTCGGTCATACCTCCAAATCAGATCCTGGCCGCCATTCGCACCAGCCTGACCTCTCCCCTGGGTGAGCAGATTTTGGCGGCTCAATCTGGTGCTCCCTCTGGGAGACCCAACGGCAGATGTTTTGTGCCTGAGGAGTTGCGCACTCGGTTGTTGCGAACCTACCATAACTCCAAGGCCGCGGGGCATCCTGGAAAGAATCAGCTGTCCTGGGCTGTTTCACGTCTGTTCTGGTGGCCTTCTCTACGTTCCGACATCGCCGCATATGTAGCGGCATGCTCCGTTTGTGCCCAGAGTAAGTCCCCTCGGCACCGTCCGTTGGGCCTTTTGCAACCCATAGCCACCGGGGAGCGTCCATGGTCACACCTGGGGATGGATTTCATTGTGGACCTCCCTGCATCCCGAGGCCATACGGTCATTCTCATGATTGTGGATCGGTTTTCCAAAATGTGCCACTGTGTTCCTCTCAAGAAGTTACCCTCTGCACAAGAGTTGGCCACGATTTTTGCCAGGGAGGTCTTCCGGTTGCACGGTTTGCCCAAGGAGATTGTGTCGGATCGGGGGAGTCAGTTTGTGTCCAGGTTCTGGCGCTCCTTTTGCTCCCAGTTGGGGATTCATCTCTCTTTCTCCTCGGCCTACCACCCTCAGTCCAATGGGGCCGCAGAACGATCCAATCAGGCCTTGGAGCAATTCCTTCGTTGATATGTCTCCGATCACCAAGACAATTGGGTTGACCTCCTGCCTTGGGCTGAGTTTGCCAGGAACACGGCGGTGAACTCTTCCTCTGGGACGTCTCCCTTCATGGCCAATTATGGGTTCCAACCTGCCGTGTTACCGGAGGTATTCTCTCCCCAGGATATTCCGGCTGTGGAGGATCACCTTTCCGTCCTACGTGCTTCTTGGGTACAGATCCAGAGGTCCCTTGAGGTCTCTGCGCAGCGCCAGAGACTCCAGGCTGATCGCAGACGAGCGCCCGCTCCTTCCTACCAGGTCGGAGACCGCGTATGGTTGTCCACCCGCAACCTCAACCTTCGAGTGCCCACTCCCAAGCTGGCGCCTCGCTTTGTTGGTCCCTTCCGAGTGCTTCGCAGGGAAAACCCGGTAGCCTATGCCCTTGCGCTTCCTCCTGGCATGCGGATCTCCAACGTGTTTCATGTCTCCCTGTTGAAGCCACTGGTGTGTAATCGTTTCACTTCCTCGGTTCCTCGGCCTCGTCCGGTCCAAGTGGGCAATCGTGAGGAGTATGAGGTGAGCAATATCCTGGACTCACGCCTGGTCCGCGGTCGGGTGCAGTTTTTGGTCCATTGGCGTGGTTATGGTCCAGAGGAGCGTTCCTGGGTTCCCTCCGCAGATGTCCATGCTCCTGCCTTGCTCCGAGCCTTCCACGCACGCTTCCCTCAGAAACCGTTCTTTACTCCGCGGAGGAGGGGCCCTTGAGGGGGAGGTACTGTCATGGTCTTACCTTCTTGCTGTTCTCCTTCGTTTGACATGTGCTGGCGGCCATCTTGGTTTCTGGGTTTCTTGTAGCCTCCCACCCTGCGGCTTCTCCTTCCCACTGGGAGGAGCTGGATGCCTAGCTCATATATATATAGGAGGTCTGTGGCTTCAGTTCCTTGCTTGGTCCTCCTGTGTTCACATGCTTCTAAGACTGCTGCTGCTTCTGGTTCCTGATCCTGGCTTCGTCTGACTACCCTGCTGGTTCCTGATCCAGGCTTCGTCTGACTACCCTGCTGGTTCCTGATCCAGGCTTCGTCTGACTACCCTTCTGGTTCCTGACCTCTGGCTTCGCAAGACCCTGCTTCGGTTTAGCCATCCGTTTGGACTTTTGCCTTACAGCTTGATTTTCAATAAAGCCTTCTTATTTCCACTTATCTCTTGTTGTACGTCTGGTTCATGGTTCCATGACACAGTTGCATGTGATGATCCAGTGAGGAGAATACAATGGTGAAGCTTTGATCATTTATTGATTTGTCTTGAAAACAAATGCAGGGAAATGAGGGTTTGCTAGAGGATATTAGAGGTCAAAAAGAATAGCTCTCACCATCTTGAAGGTCTGCGACAAAGAGGAAGTACGAAGGACCTTACAGAGGATGTGATGTCACAAAAGAGGGAGGAGAGCATTGCAATGGGAATTTACATAACACACTATAAATGGTATTGTAAGAATAACCACAGGGTGGCAGCGTTACACAACATAGTAAATGATAATATAATGCAAACAGAACAATTGTAGAATACAAGAATAAAGGCTGGAACAGCACACCCATAAACAGCTCTGGTGCAACCAATTACTATTGTAAATATTGAATTAACCACGAGAGTATAATGGTCACTAATAATAACCAAAAAGAAATGGGTATCCAATTATAAATACAAAAAATCAACAGAACTGGTGGGTAACCTCAAATAAGACTTAACTTTTAATACATCATTAAAAATACCCAAAAGGAGACAAAAAGGTCGCTCCCCGCAGTACAGGACACTTATAACAAATCACTCAATGGTGAAAAAGTACAAAATTGCTATATATGGTGCCAACAAACCTAAAGGGGAGCAAAAGAGTGGGAGGGGAAGGGAGACTGGTCTCTTTCTCCTATTGATCCCTCCCTATATGTTTACACCTCCTAAGTTGTCCCTAGGTGTCCCTACGCTGCACCATGTGACTGCCCAGTTTCGTCAGAGAAGGGAGCAAGCGAGGGAACTATGTTGGCACACTAAGGGATATATTATAAATGAGCCCACGATGGCAAGCAAAATATAGCTAAATCCCCAAAACACGCGGCCAGACGCGTTTTATTAGCCTAGTGTCAATTCATCACGGGACTTGAATAGATAAAGTACAGCAATACAAAGTAGTCAATATATAAAGTGCACAAAGCAAAATAGTAAAGAAATAAAGTGCAAACAGCAGCCAAAACTTAGCTTAGCAGCAGTGGCAGAGGCTTTATCTGATCAGACTAATGGAGTGTTTCATCCTCATAGTACAGCCCTCTAGTTTCTTTGAAGCTGACACATGCTCCTGCCACAAGCCCGGCTGGATGATCAGCTTCAGAGAAACTAGAGGGCTGTACTATGAAGATTAAATACTCTATTAGTCTGATCAGATGGGGCCTCTGCATGTTATTTTGTCCTATTTGTTGTTTGCTTCACAATAACAAAAAAATAAACATCTTCAAAGTTGTGGGTAAATTAAATGATGCAAATCCTCAAACAATACATGTTAATTACAGGTTGTGAGGCACCAAAATATGAAAAAAGTCAAGGGGGCTGAATACTTTTGCAGTGTGTGCTTCATACTGGGGGGGGGGGGGGGGGGGAGGGCACCTGGCACTAAACTACTCTGGATTTAGAAAGGGGCGCCAGCCATATGAGAGCAGTGGGACTGGCAGTCTGGCAGCAAATAATTCATTATATACTGAGGGGGCAAAATGAAATATATACATTGAGAGAGGGGGAAAACATTTTAATATATAAATTGAGAGAGGGGGCAAAACATGTAATATTTAAATTGAGAAGGGGCAAAAATTTTATGTATCCAATGAGAGAGGGGGCAAAATGAAATATATCCATTGAGAGAGAGGGCAAAATGAAATATATCCATTGAGAGAGGGAGCAAAAAATGAAATATATACAGTGAGAGAGGAGGCTAAATGGAATATATACAGTGAGAGAGGGGAAAAATGAAATATATCCATTGAGAGAGGGGGCAAAATGAAATATATCCATTGAGAGAGGGAGCAAAAAATGAAATATATACAGTGAGAGAGGAGGCAAAATAGAATATATATTTTGAGAGAGGGGGCAAAATAGAATATATATTTTGAGAGAGGGGGCAAAATGAAATATATATACGATGAGAGAGGGGCAAAATGGAATATATTGTCACAGAAGATGTACAGGAAACAAGACAACACAAAATAAATATATGACTCACTGGATCCAAAACTAAGGAACAAAAAGGGAGACCCCTGCATCAAACCTGGCACTCTCCCTGACTACTCAGCCTATGCGAAAATCCCAATGGTAGATGATCGCATATCCTCGTACCTCGACTGTATAACACCTGAACACCCTATAATAGTGAGGGGACACGACCACCGGCTCCCTACACTTGACACGGAGGGAGTCAGGGTCACCTGGGATCCAGCAAACAGAAAATCACAAATGAATGTACAACACTTATCTTGTAGAAGACTGGGAAATAGGATCAGCATGCACACACACTCCAGGAAGTTGTATAAACCGCACACTAATGCATTATGGGGAGGAATTTAAAGGGGATGCAATCAGTCCAACTACATGACAGCTGAGAGAGGCTAACGAGATGAGGAACTGAAAACCAAAACAAAGGAAGCTCAAGGAGGAGGTTCTGAAAGGCATCTGTCAGAACTTCTCAGATGTCTGGTGGTGACATATATATACGGTGAGAGGGGGCAAAATGGAATATATACTGTGAGAGAGGGGCGAAAAGGAATATATACGGTGAGAGAGGGGCAAAATGGAATATATATTTTATATGGTAACAATAAAAAATTAAACACCTACCTCTTCTATTTAATATTGTACTACAATTCATTCAAACCTATAGTGAGGATGGAGGGGGGCCCAATTAAAAGTTTGCCCTGGGGCCCATAGAACTCTAGTTACGCCACTGACTATCAGTATCAATATCGCACATTTCTGAATACTCATACTGAATTCGGTGCAGCCTGGAAAGAACAACGAGACCAGAGACTAAAGTTGTGGCCGCTGGACATATAGCGCCCGAACACGCTACTAATCAAGTTCCTGGCTGGTTTGTTAAGGCCCGGTGACTTATATCAGAATTTCCGATTATAATATAAGAATAGTCTGCTCGATTATAGAACTGGCTGTAGCACTAAATGGACTCTTCTCCCTGCGGCCTACAAAGAACATGGAAGCCGGGGACTAGAGTAGCATCTCAAGGTCATGACGCCTCCCCACTAACAGCTTAAAACAGCTTAACATGCTCCTTACTGAGCCCCTGAGATAGGGGAGTACTTTCAGGCTTCCCACCAGATTCATATATCTTAAATACTATATTCAGTATGTACATCAAAGAATCTCCTCAGTTTTCCTTCAAATGTACCCCGCTTAAAGAGACAGTAACTGAAAATTGCATTATTTCATCATTGTGCACTTTTTGGTGTGCATCCTATATTAAACAATGAAGTTCTGGAATATGCTCTAATGCCATATAATGGGGCACAGTGATTGACCCATTGAGGGCTCTATGCTGATTTAGAAGTTACGAAAGGAACTTTAATTAAATGACTTAATGGCTCTATAGTTGATCTCATTTAATGTGGCACAGCTGTTAATTCAGAACTATGGTTAAAACAAAAACTAATTCAGAAGACAGAATGAAGGGATCATGCAAGAGAAACAGATGGCGAGGAAGATAATACCAACTCAGAAATTCAGGATATTAAAGAGCGTCTAAAGGAGCTTCCCTCCAAATCTTGTATGAAATAACTTTTCAGGGAACTCACCCAAACAGTGAGGGAAGAACTCCAAGAAGTCAAAACTGACATTAAACAAATCTTCCAAAAGATCAATGTAGTGGAAAATGCTACTGCCTCTATTGCCAAACATGCAGACCACTTAGGTCAGTGCCTCGCAAAGCAAAAAAGAGAAGTTTATATGCTTAGACTCCACACTGATGACATAGAAAACCGATCTGGTCGCAATAATTAGCAAATCAAAGGTATGCCGGAGTCTGTGGAGGATAATGACATCTCCATTGTGCTCTCTAAGATTTTCAACGAGCTGCTAGGAAACAAAGAAAGTCAAGACATTGGTATTGAAAGAGCATACAGAGTCTACAGACCAAAGTCAATAGACAAGGATCAACCATGAGAGAACCCTTTTGAGCTACAGGATTAAAGAGGAAATATTAAGGAAGGCCAGAATGGCCAAAAGGATTGAACAAGATGGTAAAGAAATCTTTGTCTACCAAGATATTTCAAGGTACACTCTCAGTCTGAGTATACATCCTCTGACAAGATTGCTCAGAGAACAAAATATAAAGTACAATTGGCTGTTCCGATTTGTGTCAAATCTCTTTTTTATAGATTTTTTAACATTGTAACATTATTTGCGAATAAAAGTCTCTAGAGACCCGCTGCAGCTTCACTACCTTCATATGGGCTATTTAGTCTGTTGACTTAATTATACACCAATATTGACCTTTTCAAGTTGCCCAGAGATTCTTATGGCTAGTGTAGAGCTAGCATGGTTCAAATAAAAGTATGGATAAACCAGTATAAACATACCTTGACAAAAAGTTTGTCACAAAGCCAAAGAAACTTAAAGAGGTGGAAAGTGCTGGGACGAAGTACATAAAATCGTGTTTACACGTGTTAAAAGACTCTACTTGAATGGGTTTAACCTTTATCCCTGATTATCTATATATGGAAGTATTTCTGGGCCTTGTGCAAAGGACTTCAAAGGAGCCCAGGTAAGCTTATACACTGCCTGTCTCCCAAAAAAAGTTGCCACCTGGATTTAACTAAGCAAATAGTTATGAGCCTCCTATTGGATAATTACTGCATGGGTGATTATCTTTCAGCTGGCAACAAGTTATTTAACCCCAACTGGCGCAATGAGTTGCTTCTCATTTCTTAAACAACCATGTCGAAAGACACATCTCGTGGTCGTGGAAAATATGTTAATCTCTTTGAGAAGGGTCAAATCATTGGCAAACATCAAGCAGAAAAAACATCTACGGAGATTGCAGAAACTACTAAAATTGATTAAGAACTGTCCTACGCATTATTAAAAACTGGAAGGATAGTGGGGACCCATTGTATTCGAAGATGAAATGTAACAGGGAAAAAATCCTGAATGATTGAGATCACTTAAATGTTTGGTGAAATCAAATCGAAGAAAACAACAGTAGAACTCAGGGTTATGTTTAATAGTGAAAGTAAGAGCATTTTCACACGTACAATGAGAAGGGAACTCAAGGGATTTGGACTGAACAGCTGTGTAGCCGTAAGAAAACCACTAATCAGTGAGGCAAACCAGAAAAAAGGCTTCAATTTGCTAGGGATCATAAAAATTGGACTCTGGAGCAATGGAAGAAGGTCATGTGGTCTGATGAGTCCAGATTTACCCTGTTCCAGAGTGATGGGCGCATCAGGGTAAGAAGAGAGGCAGATGAAGTGATGCACCCATCATGCATAGTGCCTACTGTACAAGCCTGTGGGGGCAATGCTATGATCTGGGGTTGCTGCAGTTGGTCAAGTCTAGGTTCAGCAATAGTATGTGGTCCAAGAATTAGGTCAGCTGACTATGACCAGGTTATTCCATCAATGGACTCTTTCTTACCGGATGTCACGGACATATTCCAAGATGACAATGCCAGGATTCATCGGGCTCAAATTGTGAAAGAGTGGTTCAGGGAGCATGGGACAACATTTTCACACATGGATTGGCCACCACCAGTCCAGACCTTAACCCCATTGAGAATCTTTGGGATGTGCTGGAGAAGGCTTTGTGCAGCAGTCAGACTCTACCAACATCAATGCAAGATCTTTGTGAAAAATGAATGCTACACTGGATGGAAATAAATCCAGTGTAGGTCCCCTTTATTTTTATTTTTCTCAGCTGGAGAAGTAGCTTCTGTTAATATCTGCGATGGATAGACCCTCATCTCAAATCTTTGCAACATCTAATCTACCCTCCCTGCAATTGGGGATCGGAAACAATTATTTTTACCCTTTGTACCTGTGATTTAGGGATAAATTTCTTTAGGGGTAGAGGATGTTCACATGTATAGTGCAACACACTATTCTTATCAGTCTTTTCCTATAAAGATCTGTGTGCAAATTACCCTCCTCATCCTTAATGACCAATGTGTCTAGAAAACGAATCTCAGTCTGATCATATGTGACTGTAAATTTTAACTCGGGAAAATCCCATTCAGCCAATCCACGAAGGACGCGAGGGGCTCGAGTGGCCCTGCCCACACCCAAAACACATCATCAATATATCTTTTCCACAACAAAACGTGTTTCTTATAACTTAAATCTTTATATACAAATGATGACATAAAAAGCGTTTGCATAGGGCGGGGCCACATTCGAGCCCATCGCGGTCCCCCGCTGCTGAAGGTAGTAGATGTCACCGAACATAAAATTATTTTCATATAGCACCAAACGTAACAATTCCATGAAAATTTGTCTCTGTATGTCAGTATAATCACTAGTTTGCAACAAGCGTGAAACTGCCTCCACCCCGCCATCGTGACTGATGGAGGTGTAGAGGCTGACCACATCTATCGTGACAAGCCAGCTTTCCTTAGGAAACGTGTGTATCTGTTTAATAATGTTCAGAAAATGTGATGTATCTAAAAGGAAAGATGCTGTCTTTTTTACAAGGGGTGTCAGAACTTTTTCCAAAACAATGGCTAAAGGCGATAAAATAGACTCAACTGATGCCACAATGGGGTGTCCTGGGGGGTCCACTAACGCTTTATGCACCTTGGGGAGTATATAAAATACCGGAGTAATTGGTGACTGATTAATTAGAAATTCACTAATTTTTTTATCTATCACTTCCAAAGATGCATAATGATCAATGATACCCAATATCTTATTTTTTATCTTAAACACTGGATCACTAGCAAGAATCATATAGGTATCCTTGTCTGACAATTGACGCATTATTTCCTTCACATACTTGGCTTTATCCAGAATGACAAGCGATCCACCCTTATCAGCGGGTTTTATAATCAATTCTTTATCTTCTGCTAGGGACCGGATCGCTGGTTTTTCTTCAACTGAAACATTATATGTCATATGCAATTCACCCTTGCGGATGGAATCCATCAAAACCTCTGTATCTTTAGTAACCAGATGTACAAACGTCTCCACCGGGTGTAAATTTTTAGGTGGCATATATCTGCTTTTAAGTCTCAGACCCAAACCCGCCGAAGTCACCTTATTTATATCCATCTCCAAACAGTCACTGGGACTCAAATCAGGATCTTGTTCTGATTTGGAAAATTGGGCTGTAAGTCTTACTCTTCTAAATAATTGTTGTAGATCAATGTCCATCTGGAAGCTATCAAACTTCATACTTGGGCTAAAAGACAGCCCCCATTCTAATGCCCTTATTTGCACCGGGTTGATAACCTTAGATGACAGATTTATAACTAATGAAGAGTCTGTACCTGTGACCGGGTCTGTACACTCTACGATGGTCCGGCTACCGTCTTGTCGCCGATGTTTACAGCCCGCCCAACGTTTTCTCCTGGTGGCCGCCGGGGCATTCCCCCTGCGAAAGAAACGAGAGCGAGGCTCCTGACGTCCGGTCGATTCACTCCCGGCACTTGAGGAATAATAATACTTGCGCGCTGGTCTTCTGACTCCCGGCCCAGAATAAGGAAAGGATTCTTGCCACTTGTATACCTTTTTCAGTAAGTAATCTTCATTATCCCATAAAAATTTGGATAGCTGGCAATGTAAGTATTGACAGTGTCTTTTAATTTGGTGAACTCGTCCGAGCTCAAAGAATCCTGCCACTGGCGTTCTGTAGATTCCACTTGTTCCTTAATGTATACGATCGCCCTCTTCAAGCAGTCCACCATCAAATCTAATGAACATTTATTAACAATCTTTTCTCTGCAATAGGCCGTATCTTCTGAAAAGAAAGTTGGGTGCAACTGAACTTGCAACCCGCTTGGAATTCTATTCAGCTTATGATTCTCAGCCAATGTTGCTCCATGTAGCTCATATAAAGTCACTCTCCTCAATTCCCACTCCCAGTGTCTTTTTTTTATTCACTGGTTCGAATGGTGAGGAATTCACTGGTTTGCGTCACCTGTGACAAAATCCTTGTTGCTTCGGATTCATTGAAACTCAATGTAGTTTCTTGTAAAAGGACGCAACTAGATGGTCCCAAGCAAAATCTATATATCTGCTTGATATCAGCCTCTGTGAGATCAAGAGCTAATTCTTTCTCCCATGCTGAGATGTATGGCAATACATAGTCTCCTGAGGCATCTGAACGCATGCCTTCATTAACTTTCGATATTACCCTCCAAAGCCACAAAGCCAGGGGCGGGAAGCTGCTAATTTCTCTAACCATGTCAACTCTCTGGTAATATCTCCCATTTTGATCAACTTTTTAAAGTTTAAATATAAATTGTTATATGTGATGTCGTCTATTGTGCTTCCCGTGACAGTTTTGGTGAGAGTGACCAAATCTGGGAATGAACCCTCTTGTGATATGTCACCTATCAGATGCCACCTCAATTGCTTTTGCAACGGGAGCCAGTGTGAAGTGTATGGATCCTGAAGGCCCAGCAAGTCTCCCAGGCTTATTAGCGGGGAGGGAGTGGGCCAGAATGTTTGCTTCTTAGATAGGTTTTTCTCCAAAGGTGCAGGGAAGCTTTAGATTATGGTGTGGAATGGGTTGTGTCTGGGTTACAGTTAATATTAGTGCTTGAGTGAGAGAGAAATTATTTGCTTCTTCTCAATGGGGACATAGAGTTTTGGGCTAGGTATTTTATGCCAATCAAGAATGCTCGTGAGTTGTATGGACTCATATGTTGACAAAATATCTGGTAATCCAATCCCTCCCTCCCTTTTTCGTTTGATCAGGGTGCTATAAGCTATTCTGTGATGGGATGAGCCCCAGACTTATTTCAGGAATATTTTGCGAAGTTTAAAAAAGAAGGAGGGAGGAAGATAGAGTCTGCATCAGGTATGATATTTTGACGGTTATTATCATTTTAAGCAGGTTGGAACGACCCATCCATGAGATAAACAGGATCTTCCAAGAGTTGAGAGTAGTTTCAATCGTTGGCAATAAGGGCACATCATTTAGTGAGTACCAACTATCAGGTGATGGGGCTATACAGTATGTAGACCCAAGTACTTGATGGATGAGGAGGGCCATGGAAAGGATGTGACCTTTTTGACTGCTGAGATTGTGAAGGGTAGGCAAGTGATGGTCAACGCCTCAGATTTCGATGGATTTATTTTAAAATTAGACAGATGTTGGAATTGGTCAAAGAGACAGGACAAAGCTGGAAAGGATGATTCTGGGTTAGAAGTGATAACTAGTAAGTCATCAGCATAGGCTGCAGTGAAATGCTCAGTATCTCCCGCTTTGAACCCCCTTATTTCTGGATCTTGTCTAATTGATTGGGTGAGAGTTTCCATCCTGAGCACAAAATGGAGAGGGGAGAGGGGGCAACCCTGCCTTGTTCCGTTAGTTAATTGGAAGGGGAGGGGGCAAGGTGCTGTTAACCCTTAACATTGCTAAGGGGCGAGAATACAGTGCTGAGAAGAGACTAAGGAAGGTTTCTAGTAGGCCAAATTTGCGCAATACGGCTTGCATATAGACCCAGTCGACCCGGTCGAATGCTTTTTCAGGTGACTTTTTTCGCCTGGCCAGCTGGATCAAATACAAGACTCTGAGGGTGTTTTCTTTACCCTCCCTGGTCTTCACAAAGCCTCCCTGTTCTGTGTTAACCAATAAGGGGAAAAACCAATTGAGGCGATTTGCTAGGACTTTGGCAAATATTTTAACGTCCACGTTGAGCAAGGAAATCGGATGGTAGCTACCACATAGTTCCAGGTCTTTCCCTTCTTCGGGCAAGATGGTGATATGAGCTTCTAGAGTTTATGGGGGGAAGGTGTTCCCAACAATCAAAGAATTGAAAGTCGAGAGCAAGTGGGAAAGAAGGATATCTTGGAATGATTTATAATACATGGCCGTTAATCCATCTGGACCCGGGCTTTTACCCTTGGGGGATTCCTTTAAGGCTAATTGTAATTCAGAAAGGGTTATAGGTGTAGCTAGTTGGGCTCCTTGAGATTCATCTAGGGCAGGCAGGGATAAGGTATGTAGGAAGTTGTTTATATCTTGTTGTCTGAGGTAAGATTCTTCCTTAGATTCTCAAATTATATAAGGTTTCATAGAATAGTTTAACCACTTCAACCCCCCTAGCTGAAACACTCTTAATGACCAGGCCACTTTTTACACTTCTGCACTACACTACTTTCACTGTTTATTGCTCGGTCATGCAACTTACCACCCAAATGAATTTTACCTCCTTTTCTTCTCACTAATAGAGCTTTCATTTGGTGGTATTTCATTGCTGCTGACATTTTTACTTTTTTTGTTATTAATCGAAATTTAACGATTTTTTTGCAAAAAAATGAAATTTTTCACTTTCAGTTGTCAAATTTTGCAAAAAAAACGACATCCATATATAAATTTGTCGCTAAATTTATTGTTCTACATGTCTTTGATTAAAAAAAAATGTTTGGGTAAAAAAAAATGGTTTGGGTAAAAGTTATAGCGTTTACGAAGTATGGTACAAAAATGTGAATTTCTGCTTTTGAAGCAGCTCTGACTTTCTGAGCACCTGTCATGTTTCCTGAGGTTCTACAATGCCCAGACAGTACAAACACCCCACAAATGACCCCATTTCGGAAAGTAAACACCCTAAGGTATTCACTGATGGGCATAGTGAGTTCATAGAACTTTTTATTTTTTGTCACAAGTTAGCGGAAAATGATGATTTTTTTTTTCTTACAAGGTCTTATAGTCCACTAACTTGTGACAAAAAATAAAAACTTCCATGAACTCACTATGCCCATCACGAAATACCTTGGGGTGTCTTCTTTCCAAAATGGGGTCACTTGTGGGGTAGTTATACTGCCCTGGCATTCTAGGGGCCCTAATGTGTGGTAAGTAGTTTGAAATCAAAATGTGTAAAAAATGACCTGTGAAATCCTAAAGGTGCTCTTTGGAATGTGTGCCCCTTTGCCCACCTAGGCGGCAAAAAAGTGTCACACGTGGTATCGCCGTACTCAGGAGAAGTTGGGCAATGTGTTTTGGGGTGTCATTTTACATATACCCATGCTGGGTGAGAGAAATATCTTGGCAAAAGACAACTTTTCCCATTTTTTTTATACAAAGTTGGCATTTGACCAAGATATTTATCTCACCCAGCATGGGTATATGTAAAATGACACCCCAAAACACATTCCCCAACTTCTCCTGAGTACGGCGATACCACATGTGTGACACATTTTTGCAGCCTAGATGCGCAAAGCGGCCCAAATTCCTTTTAGGAGGGCATTTTTAGACATTTGGATCCCAGACTTCTTCTCCCGCTTTCGGGCCCCTAAAATGCCAGGGCAGTATAAATACCCCACATGTGACCCCATTTTGGAAAGAAGACACCCCAAGGTATTCAATGAGGGGCATGGCGAGTTCATAGAATTTATTTTTTTTGGCACACTTGGGACAAAAATTTCAATCTTTCATGGACTCAATATGCCCCTCACGGAATACTTTGGGGTGTCTTCTTTCCGAAATGGGGTCACATGTGGGGTATTTATACTGCCCTGGCATTTTAGGGGTCCTAAAGCGTGAGAAGAAGTCTGGAATATAAATGTCTAAAAATATTTACGCATTTGGATTCCGTGAGGGGTATGGTGAGTTCATGTGAGATTTTATTTTTTGACACAAGTTAGTGGAATATGAGACTTTGTAAAGAAAAACCCAAAAAACCAAGAAAAAAAAAATTCCGCTAACTTGGGCCAAAAAAAGTCTGAATGGAGCCTTACAGGGGGGTGATCAATGACAGGGGGGTGATCAGGGAGTCTATATGGGTGATCACCCCCCTGTCATTTATCACCCCCCTGTAAGGCTCCATTCAGACGTCCGTATGTGTTTTGCGGATCCGATCCATGTATCCGTGGATCCGTAAAAATCATACGGATGTCTGAATGGAGCCTTACAGGGGGGTGATCAATGACAGGGTGGTGATCAATGACAGGGGGTGATCAGGGAGTGTATATGAGGTGATCACCCCCTGTCATTGATCACCCCCCTGTAAGGCTCCATTCAGACGTCCGTATGTGTTTTTCGGATCCGATCCATGTATCTGTGGATCCGTAAAAATCATACGGACGTCTGAATGGAGCCTTACAGGGGGGTGATCAATGACAGGTGGGTGATCAATGACAGGGGGTGATTAGAGAGTGTATATGAGGTGATCACCCCCCTGTAAGGCTCCATTCAGAAGTCTGTATGTGTTTTGCGGATCCGATCCATGTATCCGTGGATCCGTAAAAATCATACGGACGTCTGAATGGAGCCTTACAGGGGGGTGAGCAATGACAGGGGGTGATCAGGGAGTGAATATGAGGTGATCACCCCCCTGTCATTGATCACCCACCTGTAAGGCTCCATTCAGACGTCCGTATGTGTTTTGCGGATCCGATCCATGTATCCGTGGATCCGTAAAAATCATACGGACGTCTGAATGGAGCCTTACAGGGGGGTGATCAATGACAGGGGTGTGATCAATGACAGGGGAGTGATCAGGGAGTCTATATGGGGGGATCAGAGGTTCATAAGGGGTTAATAAGTGACAGGGGGGGTGTAGTGTAGTGTAGTGGTGTTTGGTGCTACTTTACATAGCTACCTGTGTCCTCTGGTGGTCGATCCAAACAAAAGGGACCACCAGAGGACCAGGTAGCAGGTATATTAGACACTGTTATTAAAACAGCATCTAATATACCTGTTAAGGGTTAAAAAAATCGTATCTCCACTCCAGCCTGCCAGCGAACGATCGCCGCTGGCAGGCTGGAGATCCACTCGCTTACCTTCCGATCCTGTGAACGCGCGCGCCTGTGTGCGCGCGTTCACAGGAAATCTTGTTTCTCGCGAGATGACGCGTATATGCGTGACTGTGCGCAGCACTGCCGCCTCCGGAACGCGATCCTGCGTTAGGCGGTCCGGAGGCGGTTAAAGTGTTCTGAAATATTTTTTGTGATCTGTTATCCGTTGGAGGCCCTAATGGATTTAATAAAGTTCTGTTCCCTAACTCTTTTGGCCATAAGAGCCATAAGTCTAGAACCCTTATTACCATGCATGTACATCTTATGCTTAGCATAAAGATATGCTTTAGAAGCTTTTAAGTTGAGGACCTGCATCAATTTCTCCCTCTGGAGGGATGGCTAATGTTCTTTTATGTTGTCTTTCTAGGGCTTCTATTCTTTTAAAGGGTTTCTACTATCAGAATTTCTGTTATGTAGCTGACTGACATTAGCGATGTGCTAATGTCAGCAGTACATAACAGTGTTCTTTATACATTTGTCCCTACAGTCGTTATCATATAAAACTCACTTTTACAATATGCTAATGAGCCTTTAGGTGCTATGTGGGCATTGATTCAGCACCTAGAGGCTCGAAAAACTAACCATATATCCCGCCCAGGTCCTCTGTTTAGCCCGCCACGCTCCTCCTGATTGATTTCCACCTTCGCTGCATCGCTGACGAAATCCCGCGCCTGCGCCGTCCACTTCTGTATTCGGCGCAGGCGCAGTGAGTGAAGGATGCGCTCCTGGTGCTGGCTTCCTTACTGCATGTGCGCCGACTACGTCACAGTGCTCCCCGGAAGAAAAGACTCCCGGCATCACAGAGAAGAAGCAGGAGTGGTTACATTCGTCGCTGGATCCTCCTAATAGGTAAGTATTTTCAGTCGATGAGACATACTAATTTCCACTGATACCACCAACGATCAATGGGGTCAATAAATATAACTTATTTTTTCTATAAAATAAAATACACGTTATATTTTTTTAATTATAAACACTATATCACCAACGAATTTAATTACTCATGGCACCATATGACAATTAAAGTTTGTACTTTATATATGTATATATATATATATATATATATATATATATTTGTGTGAGGCGCTTACGGTAGTACAGTGAAGAACCCTAGGAAATCAGGGAATAAGCGTAGTCGGTTGTGGTGTGCCGAAACCGAGGATGAGGTAGGCCTGAGAAAGAAGAGGGCCCACCCAAGGATAGAGATATGAAAGAAATGAGTTGTAAATGAGTGGAGTGGTGGGAGGGTCAAAGCTCAGACCTCGGACGGTGCAGGAGCCAGGTAAAGGGGGTGCCCTAAATAGGCTGGAGGCGGACCTCAGCCCCTCCCACAAATCCAGGCAAACTGCCTTCACACTTGTGTGAGGCGCTTACGGTAGTACAGTGAAGAACCCTAGGAAATCAGGGAATAAGCGTAGTCGGTTGTGGTGTGCCGAAACCGAGGATGAGGTAGGCCTGAGAAAGAAGAGGGCAAAAATGAAATAACCAGTTATTGTAGTCAAATATACATGAATAGCTCAACCCGACATGTTTTGGAAAGTATCTCTTAACTCTTGTGTTGGATTGGGAATGTATCGCGAGTAAGCGGGTGACTTCCAGCGCCCCAATTCCTGATGACATGAGTCGGGGCGTTGGCACTGGAGGCCGTGGACGCGGCTCCAAAGCGAAAGGAGTGCCCTGAGTAGTTGGCTGCGTTGAGGCCCAGTTGTGTGAGGGGTGACCTGACATGGGTCATGAAGGTGGTGGTGGTGAGTACCGAACCATGTAGTGAAGTAGCGGTTGCGAGGGTAGAAACTTGTGACGTTGTCTGTAAGCATCCAGAACCCTGACTGGACACCCTCTGTTGTGCGTGGGGTGATATGAAATGTTGACGGGTAAGTGCTGACTACTCTTGGAGTGAGGTAAGGTCAGGACGTAATGATCCATGTGTTTTGCCAAGTGGGAGACAAGAAGACAAGGTGTGGCTTGGGTCGTGTAGGTTGTAGTGAATTCCCCGGGCCTCAGGAACCGTAGAAGGCCAAGTAAATTGCTGTTTTGAGGATGGAGTTGGTATCTGCTTCAGAAGGCTTGGCGTCTAGTAATTCGGATAGTGCCTTGAAAATATGATTGTTAACGGGTAGCCTCTGGGCTGGACGCGCGGGTTCCGTTTTCTGAATACCTCTGAGTATGGTTTTGATTTGGTGAGAGGCCACGCAACTGATGTTATTGGGGTGTAAGATTGCATGTGGTGTAAAACGCCAGTGAGATAGAGTATGATGGCGTTGTATGACATTTGAGTTTAAGGTGGCAAAAAGAAGCAAACCCCAGAAGAGAAGACATGACAAAGTGGGCGTGATGTTATGCTCCAGGAGGAATCTGACAACCTAGAAATTAAAAGTCAGAGAAAATGATAACGTGAGAGAGACTCTAATGGCGCAAGCCACGCGTGTGAGTCACCACAAGATAATTGCATTGCAAGCCACAGATGACCGAGCCATGCGAGCGGGTCTGAAGGCAGAAAAGACATGGAACCTGCTGGTTGTGGGACCACGCAGCCGGCCTCGACTGGCAGAGTTATGTGTGTGGAATTAAAATGGGGAAGCGATACGTGAGAGACTCTAATGGCGGAGCCATGCGTGCGAGACTCTAATGGCGGAGCCATATGTGTGAAAATTGACACGGAGAAGCCATGCGTGAGAGACTCTAATGGCGGAGCCCTGTGTGTAAAATAATACGGAGAAGCCATGCGTGAGAGACTCTAATGGCGGAGCCATGCGTGAGAGACTCTAATGGCGGGGTCGTGTGTGTAAAATAATACGGAGAAGCCATGCGTGAGAGACTCTAATGGCAGAGCCATGCGTGAGAGACTCTAATGGCGGGGTCGTGTGTGTGAAATTAATACGGAGAAGCCATGCGTGAGAGACTCTAATGGCGGAGCCATGCGTGAGAGACTCTAATGGCGGGGTCGTGTGTGTGAAATTAATACGGAGAAGCCATGCGTGAGAGACTCTAATGCGGGGTCATGTGTAAGAGACTCTACTGGTGAAGCCATATGTGTGACACCAAACGGAGAAGCCATGCGTGAGACTAATGGCGGAGTCATATGTGTAAACTAACACGGCAAAGTGATGCGTGAGAGACTCTAATGGCGGAGTTATGTATGTAACACTGAAACGGAGAAGCCATGCGTGAGACTAATGCGGAGTCATGTGTGTGACACTAAAACGGAGAAGCCATGCGTGAGAAACTCTAATGGCGGAGTCATATGTGAGAGACTCTAATGGCGGAGTTATTGTGTGAAACCAACGGTGAAGTGATGCGTGAGAGACTCTAATGGCGGAGTTATGTATGTAACACTGAAACGGAGAAGCCATGCGTGAGACTAATGCGGAGTCATGTGTGTGACACTAAACGGAGAAGCCATACGTGAGAAACTCTAATGGCGGAGTCATATGTGAGAGACTCTAATGGCGGAGTTATTGTGTGAAACCAAAACGGTGAAGTGATGCGAGAGAGTCTCTAATGGCGGAGTTATGTGTGTGAAAGTAACCGGCGAAGTAACGCGTGAGAGACTCTAATGGCGGAGTTATAAGTGTGACCTAGAACGACGAAGTAATGCATGAGAGTCTATAATGGCGGAGAAATGTGTGTAAAACTAAAACGGCGAAGTAATGCGTGAGAGTCTGTAATGGCGGAGAAATGTGTGTGAAACTATAACGGCGAAGTGATGCGTGAGAGTCTGTAATGGCGGAGAAATGTGTGTGAAACTAACCGGCGAAGTAATGCGTGAGGGACTCTAATGGCGGAGTTATATGTGAAACACTGAAACGGAGAAGCCATGTGTGAGAGACTCTAATGGCGGAGTTGTATGTGAAACACTAAAATGGAGAAAGCCATGCGTGAGAGACTCAAATGCGGAGTCGTATGTATACAACTGAACCGGAGAAACCATGCGTGAGAGACTAATGGTGGAGTCGTGGGTGCGTGCTAAACCGGAGAAGACACGCGTGGGAGACCAAATGGCGGAGTGCTGTGAGTGAAACTAAACGGAGAAGCCATGCGTGGGCGACTAATGGCAGAATAAAAATATATATGTATATATATTTTTTTTTTTTTTTTTTTTGGCCATGGACTATATTGCGGGATTCCCTTTCTTTTATCTGTTTATTTGTTTACTTTGGACCATGGGGCACGCGGGTGATGTGGCGGGTTTGTGTTGGGCGGTCGTGCTGCCTAATTGAGTGTGGGGTAGGAAGCTGACCGCCTGCTCCGGGCTCTGCCGGCAGCTGGTAGAGACGGACAACCCTGGATGCCAGCGATCCCCCGTACTTAGCCGCGGCCGCATTTTATTTTTTTTTTTCCATGGGGGGTTTCACAGAGATATTAATGTAGCCATGAAACCGGGGGTATTTTTGATTTTAATAAAAACGTTTTTTTTTTTTTTTTTTTTACATATGGCGGGTTTATTATTATTATTATTATTTTTTTTTTTTTTTACATATGGCGGTTTTTTATTTTCCCTAGTTTTTTTTTTTTTTTTTTTTCATATGGCGGGATTTATTTATTTATTTGTCAGATTTGCTAAAAATGGCCTGGTCCTTGCTGAGGACAGTGCTGAGGAGATCGAGAGTGGACTGTGGTATGAACGTCGGCATGACCTGAGAGGATCATGACGTCAGCAGCAGTGGTGCCACGGCTGTGCGGATGGCGTGCGAAATGAGGCCCGTGACGTGGGGGATTTGTTGCGGAACGTGTAATCAGCAGACCGTATATTTTTTTTTTTTTTTTTTTTTTCATATGGCGGTTTTGTTTGTTTTTTCCTCCATATGGCGTTTTTTTTTTTTTTTTTTCCATATGGCGGGTTTCTTTGGTGATTGTGTGATGCGTTTTGAATGGTGTGGATTTTATTGTGGTGGATTTGTTTATACATTGATGTTGGCATGGCGGGTGTGTTCCCTGATGCAAGCCCTTGTGATGATGACTTGCGCCCCCCCTGAATGCGCTGCCTGCTGGGGGGGGGGGAGCGGTAGCTGGATCTGTGGTGCTGGTGCAGGGGTCATGACGTGAGCAGCAGTGGTGCGAAATGAGCCCCCGTGACGTGGAGGAAGGTGTGAATCGCAGACCGTGTTTTTTTTTTTCCAGGACTATATGGCGGGTTTCTCTTCTATGATACTGAGGAAAATTTTTTTTTTTTTTTTTTTTCCATATGGCGTTTTTTTTTTTTTTTTTTTTCATGTGGCGGGGTTTTTTTTTTTT
This sequence comes from Bufo gargarizans, assembly GCF_014858855.1. NCBI lineage: Eukaryota > Metazoa > Chordata > Amphibia > Anura > Bufonidae > Bufo > Bufo gargarizans. The sequence goes on along the minus strand of NC_058081.1, from coordinate 425,309,110 downwards.
TTTTTTCATATGGCGGGTTTATTTTTCTTTATTTATTTTTTTTTCTTTCGGTTTCTATTTTCCCATGCGGGTTGTTCTGGTGGTTTGTGTGAAGCGTTTGAAGGTTTTTATTGCGGTGGATTTTGGTACATGGATGTGGCGCCCCCCTCCTGAATGTGCTGGCTGATGGAGGGGAGCGGTAGCTGAATCTTGTGGTGCTTGGTGCAGGGGTGCATATGCGGCACCCCTCGGCTCCCCCCCCCCGCACAGCGCACGCGCGCGGCACCCGGCCGGCCGCCGGTCACCGCGCATGCGCAAACCGGGCGTCGGGACGCGGCGGACGCCATTGGCAGCGCGGCAGGAGGACGGAGACGCGGGGAAGAGAGGGACCGTGGCACTGGTGTAGTGTGTGGAGGGGGAGCGTGGAGCGGCCGGGTGCGGCGAGCAACTGGTGACGGTGAGAGGGCGGGCGTGCCGCTGAGCTGGGCGAGGGGAACAACTTATTTCCAACAAAAGTAACAGAATGGTCCGCAGCAAGTGACAGTATGACACATATATATATTTGTGTGTGAGGGGAAGGAAAGTGTGGGATGATGGTGAGGAGGGGAACGGCGTTGGTGGCTGCCATGGGAACCTGGTACAACGTGTTTGGCAGCGCTGGGAGTGGGGATGTGGTGTGGTGACCGTGTGCATGCATGATCGGAAAACGTAGCAAACATGAAAACCGTGACTTGGAGTGAAACTGTGACATGGTTTGACAAGGAAAAGGTGAAATGAACGAGCTGGTACAGGGGCAGCCGTGAGGCCCTGTGCTGTACCGTATGACAAGACTTGCATGATCCGGAGCATGACAGACAAGAAAATAGCCAGTGACTTGTGAACGAAAAAATAGCGTGACATGAGTGAACGAAAGGTGAAATGAATTGAGCTAGTACAGGGGACAACCGTGAGGCCCCGTGCTGTACCGTGTGGATGGCTCATTGACAGGCATGACTGACATGAAAATCGGCATGATTCGAGAGTGAGAAAACCTGACCTGAGTCCAACAATGGCGAAACGAAAATGAGTGGCACAGAGGAACAAGCGGAGAGGCCCCGAGCTGTCCCGTGTGGACGACCCACAGCTTCACGGGCCACGCGACCCACAGTGAAACCGGGCGGAGCAGGAAGAACGGAAACAGGAATGCTCCAAATCCAGAACACCGACGGCGACGAACTTCCAGAAACTCAGCAACTCGCAAGCAAAACTCCCGCGACTCCCGAAGCGACTCTCTCTCTCAAAGCTCAGACCTCGGACGGTGCAGGAGCCAGGTAAAGGGGGTGCCCTAAATAGGCTGGAGGCGGACCTCAGCCCCTCCCACAAATCCAGGCAAACTGCCTTCACACATATGTATATATATATATATATATATTCTTTTTTATATATTTACATAAATATACATACTTTTGTATTATTATTTATTAAAATATTTTGATATTTATTAAAAAAGTAGTATAATTATATATATATTGTCTTCCGTCCTGAATCGAGGGACCACCGCGGGCACCTTACAGCTGCATGTGAAGGGAGTGCTGCCAGATTTTTTATATGGATATATATATATATATATATATATATATAGGAAACGAAAAAAGGACAGCACTCCAAGTAAAAGTGATGATGATTTAATCATCCATGTGCAGGCAACGTTTCAGCTCATACAAGAGCCTTTGTCAAGCCTTGTATGAGCTGAAACGTTGCCTGCACATGGGTGATTAAATCATCATCACTTTTACTTGGAGTGCTGTCCTTTTTTCGTTTCCTATTGATGGGGTAAGCTGCTACATCCCTGGACATAGCACCCTTTTTGTATTCCGGTGCCGCCATTGTTTTCCTTTTATATATATATATATATATAGGTAGAAAGGTGTGGGCAGCACAGCTATCTGGACGGTACGGTCGGAGTGCCAGCGGCTGAGGAGGCGATCCACCTCCAGGGATATAAAGGAGAAAAATCCACAGCACATCCAAGTTGTAAAAAGTAAAAGACGGCTTTATTCACCAGACACGCGACGTTTCGATCCGCTCAATGGGATCTTTTTCAAGCAGTGACAAAAGTGGGCAGTGCATAGTGCATATTTATGCAGTTTAAACATCATTAGATAATTGATAAATCAAATACATTTAGTACATATAATATAATAAAAAACAACAATACAAATAATATTTTCACAGTCAAAGTCTGTACCTCATTTGAGTGTATCACAATGGCATTATTCAATCTTATACAATACAGTATACACATCAAAAATATGATATAATATATTAATTGTGGTGATAGTGAGTACAGGTGCAAATCTTTTCTAATACCTTAATAATCTAAAGTGCACAGGTGTACCTTTAGTTGAGGATGACATGAATCGTGGGAGTATGGAGTCAAAACACATGGATCTCGGCGTATCAGACAATGCAGTGCGCATGTCCAAGGACCTTTCCACACAGCTCAGTCACATGATCGCACGTAAGCCGGTCACGTAGTGCGCATATCCAAGGACCTTGAAGCATGTGATCGCACCACGTGATCACGTACCCGATCACGTGACTAGATACATCACGTCACAGGAAAAAAAGGAATTCCAAGTACTTTGTACCCTACGTGACTTAGGAACAGCTGATCATAGATCTGATCTTGTGTTCCAATATGTAGTCACCCCCTCTTGGAAGAAGTACACATATAGATTATTTAGTTAAATAATATAGTTCTCATAGTGTCTGCAACTTGGCACATGTACAGAACCATTGTCCGCATCAGCACATCACGATCGCCGGCCACGTCTCAGTGTTGGCCGCAAATTACCGGCTCTGATGGAAAGAGGCATATGCATATGGGTCCGTGGTTCCTCAGGGAGATTCGCAGGCAACTTCTTAGACGGAAGTACCGTTATTGTAAGGAAAAGTAAGAAGAAGGTGTACAGTGTGCGGTAGTACCGCCAGATACCAAATCGAGTTGTTAACTCAAAAATGGTCATTCTAGTGCCTCCCAGTCATGTCGAGGAACACAACCACTGTGGTCCGGTTGTCACCGCATAACCACAGGTTGGAATAATCCCCTGTTCACAGGATCCCATTTATGGGAATCCAATGTGACCGCCCGAGATCATCCTCTAGGCTGGGGGGCAATCATACATAACACCCATTAGAGAAATCCTATGTCGCCTATCTCTCTGATACCACTGACTCCAAATGCACCACCGCATGGTCGGTCGGAAGATGCAGGTCATCCTCTGGACATCGCCGGTCTATCACGACAGTGCCGCGCATGGGACTGTCAATGTGCCAAGTGCAGAACAAATTAATCATATAATGTAATATCCAAAGAGATAATAATGTGTACGAAAAAAAAGAAAAAGGGGGGATGAAAATTCTTAGTAAAACTGATCCAGGTCCCATGCTGATCCAATTGGTTGACTTTGCACCATTCTCCCCTGGCCTAAACCAGATCAATTGTCACCATCTCCTAAAGATAATAAAAACAATACATAGAATTACCCTGTTTTTTCAACAAGGGGCACTACCACAAATAATTCAAGACAGGAGCAGGCGAACAGAATCCCAACATGATCACTCAAGACAATAACCAGGGCCTATAATCCACATTTAACCCTTGGGGTCTCAAAGTGTTTAGTCTAGCAATCCATCGGATCTCGCACTTCTTAAGTAAAGTGTGTCTATTGCCACCTCTACGGGGAGTGGGAATGTGGTCTATTAACATAAATTTGAGGTCCCTTTCTTTGTGGCCCATGTCAGTAAAGTGTTTTGGAACTGGAAGATCCATCCGTTTTTTACGGATAGTGTACCGATGTTGATTAATTCGACTTTTAAAATCCAATGAGGTTTCTCCCACGTATAATAACTGACATGGGCACCAAAGAATATATACAACGAATGAAGATTCGCATGTTAAGTAATATTTGATTTGGTATTTTTTCTGTGTCGATGGATGCAGAAAGAAACTACCTTTCTGCATATAGCGACAATTGATACAGTTTAAACAGGGGAAACTACCCAATTTAGGGCAACGTAAAAAGGTCTGGCCAGATTCCTTTTGTGGACCTATGTCAGTGTGTATTATTTTATCTTTAAGATTTTTGGCTCTCTTGTATGACATGAGGGGAGGAAGAAGAAATTCTTCAATTCCCCCATGTCCACTCCTCAGTATCGACCAGTGTTTTGATATGATTTGTCTAACCTGTGTACTATCTTCAGTGTAGGTAGTGACTAAAGGAATTCTCTTAATTTGTTTGTTGTTATTCCCATCCTTCTTTTTGAGGAGATCATCACGTGATTTCTCTTGTGTCGTAATGAGGTGTTCCTTAAGTAAAGACAGGGGATAATTTCTGTCAACAAAGGCCTGTGTCATACGTTTAAGGGTATCTGGCAATTCATCATTATTGCTCACAATGCGTTTTGCACGATAGAACTGACTTAGAGGAAGAGACTTCACCATAGCTCTTGGGTGTGCACTGTTGTAACTCAACAAAGTATTGCGATCAGTCGGCTTGGAGTACAGGCTCGTTGACAATACACCCTCCTTGATGGTCACAACAGTGTCCAGAAAGTGGATCTGTTCCCTTGAGTGTTCCAATGTGAATTTAATGTCTATGTCAATAGTATTCAAAAAATGAAAAAACTCAATGAGTGCATCCTCTGGCCCAGTCCAAATCAAGAAAATGTCATCTATGTATCGCCACCACCTCAGGACATGCCGGAAGTGGGGCGATACATAGATGTACATCTCTTCGAGGAAGGAGACCGCCATGTTGGCATAAGTAGGGGCCACATTCGACCCCATGGCGGTCCCCTTCCTCTGGAGATAAAAATAATCTCCAAACAAAAAATAATTGCATGTCAGTACCAGGTGTAACAATTGTAAAATAAAATCCTGACATTCAGCTGAAAAAGTCGACTGGGCCAGAGCCCTGGTAACTACCTCAATCCCAAAGTTGTGTCGGATTGAGGTGTATAAACTGGTAATGTCCAGCGATGCCAATATGGCATTCGGTGGAAAGGTGGTCACTGCCAGTTTATTCAGAAAATCTGAAGTATCCTGAATATAGGACTGAGCTGATATTGCATATTGTCGCAATATTCTATCTAAAAAGATAGAAATATTGGACAAAATGGAACCTCGGCCCGAGACGATGGGTCTCCCTGGTGGAATTTTAAGATTTTTGTGAATCTTAGGCAACAGGTATAGAAACGGTGTCATGGGATGTGAAATTGTTAAAAAGTCTCTAAGTTTGTCATCAATAATGCCAGCATTACTAGCCCCCTGTATCACACTCTGTATCCTACGTTCAATGTCCCATCTCGGGTCAGTATTCAATTTTTGATAAATCTCACAGTCATCCAACTGTCTATTGGCCTCTGCAATGTACTGATGAGTGTCCATGACCACAATCGCACCGCCTTTGTCAGCAGGCTTAATGGTGAGACTGTGGTCATGGACCAACTCATCAATAGCACGCCACTCCAGTAATGTCATATTGGGGTGTACAAATTTTTTTTGAGCATTCAATTTTAGTGTATTTACATCTTTCATCACTGCATCAATGAATAACTCAATTGCTGGAGAGGACACAGGTGGAACAAAATCACTCTTATTGAATAAGTTGTAATCACTCAATTTCAATTCAGTATGAGTACTGGTTTTGTCTGTAAATGAATGTGTTGAAAACCAGGTTCTGAGTTTGAGCCTGCGGAAGAATTGATATAGGTCTGCTTCAAGTTGTAACCAATCTGTGTTACTGTTAGGGCAAAAACTCAGACCTCTGGCCAACAAACTCAATTGTGTATCTGACAAGACATGTGATGAAATATTTACCACAATATCGGCATCATTCAATTGCGTTTTTTGACAAATGACCTCTTGCTCCTTGTTTTTGTGTTGGTAGCGGTGGTGTTTTCGTCCTCCACGTCGCGTTCGTTTCTTCCTGATAAATTCACTGTGTGCTCTAAAAAAGGCTCAGTAACCAAGTTGTTTTGTTGTATTTGAGTTAAGTCCCTGATAGGAGATTTCTTTCCGGCTTTTTGAGTGCGTTGTTGTGGCTGGTGATTCATTGTCCAGTTATAAACATTCCCTGTGTTGTAATCTGATGTATCGCGCTGCCATTTGCTGCGCTTAGTATCCTGTATTTCAATCCTCAATTTATCCAGGAATGGTTGAAACTTCGATAAGTATTCCTGATATTCATCTGTGGATAACAGGGAACATAATGTGGCTTGTAAAGCTTCCTGTTTTTCAGTGGTATCAACCAAATCTTTTTGAAGAAACTCCATATTGAGTAAAATAAGGTCCAGTGCAAACTTGTTAGCGATGGATTCATATTTAATGCGAAAATCGTTGTCATGTATGTACATGGTAGGTTGTGAATGTGTCCTCAATCCACGAGGTATTCTATTGGTTTTAAAATATTCTCCCAAGGTGGTAAGGTGCAAATCAAGACTTACCAATTTTTTGGTAATGCGCTCAAAGTCCCGTTTGGTATCCAAGATGTTGGGAGTGGATAAAAACTCGGCATTTCCTTTATGAGCACCCAGGATTCTGCTCGCCTGCTCCTGGGAATATGAAAAGACGCCTGGTGTAGACTGGTCCCCAGTGGGAACGGTAGTATCGGAAGTCATCTTGTATAAATCGGCGTGCTCCGCTCCACTTGATGCAATAATAAAACTGTATCAATTGTCGCTATATGCAGAAAGGTAGTTTCTTTCTGCATCCATCGACACAGAAAAAATACCAAATCAAATATTACTTAACATGCGAATCTTCATTCGTTGTATATATTCTTTGGTGCCCATGTCAGTTATTATACGTGGGAGAAACCTCATTGGATTTTAAAAGTCGAATTAATCAACATCGGTACACTATCCGTAAAAAACGGATGGATCTTCCAGTTCCAAAACACTTTACTGACATGGGCCACAAAGAAAGGGACCTCAAATTTATGTTAATAGACCACATTCCCACTCCCCGTAGAGGTGGCAATAGACACACTTTACTTAAGAAGTGCGAGATCCGATGGATTGCTAGACTAAACACTTTGAGACCCCAAGGGTTAAATGTGGATTATAGGCCCTGGTTATTGTCTTGAGTGATCATGTTGGGATTCTGTTCGCCTGCTCCTGTCTTGAATTATTTGTGGTAGTGCCCCTTGTTGAAACAACAGGGTAATTCTATGTATTGTTTTTATTATCTTTAGGAGATGGTGACAATTGATCTGGTTTAGGCCAGGGGAGAATGGTGCAAAGTCAACCAATTGGATCAGCATGGGACCTGGATCAGTTTTACTAAGAATTTTCATCCCCCCTTTTTCTTTTTTTTCGTACACATTATTATCTCTTTGGATATTACATTATATGATTAATTTGTTCTGCACTTGGCACATTGACAGTCCCATGCGCGGCACTGTCGTGATAGACCGGCGATGTCCAGAGGATGACCTGCATCTTCCGACCGACCATGCGGTGGTGCATTTGGAGTCAGTGGTATCAGAGAGATAGGCGACATAGGATTTCTCTAATGGGTGTTATGTATGATTGCCCCCCAGCCTAGAGGATGATCTCGGGCGGTCACATTGGATTCCCATAAATGGGATCCTGTGAACAGGGGATTATTCCAACCTGTGGTTATGCGGTGACAACCGGACCACAGTGGTTGTGTTCCTCGACATGACTGGGAGGCACTAGAATGACCATTTTTGAGTTAACAACTCGATTTGGTATCTGGCGGTACTACCGCACACTGTACACCTTCTTCTTACTTTTCCTTACAATAACGGTACTTCCGTCTAAGAACTTGCCTGCGAATCTCCCTGAGGAACCACGGACCCATATGCATATGCCTCTTTCCATCAGAGCCGGTAATTTGCGGCCAACACTGAGACGTGGCCGGCGATTGTGATGTGCTGATGCGGACAATGGTTCTGTACATGTGCCAAGTTGCAGACACTATGAGAACTATATTATTTAACTAAATAATCTATATGTGTACTTCTTCCAAGAGGGGGTGACTACATATTGGAACACAAGATCAGATCTATGATCAGCTGTTCCTAAGTCACGTAGGGTACAAAGTACTTGGAATTCCTTTTTTTCCTGTGACGTGATGTATCTAGTCACGTGATCGGGTACGTGATCACGTGGTGCGATCACATGCTTCAAGGTCCTTGGATATGCGCACTACGTGACCGGCTTACGTGCGATCATGTGACTGAGCTGTGTGGAAAGGTCCTTGGACATGCGCACTGCATTGTCTGTTACGCCGAGATCCATGTGTTTTGACTCCATACTCCCACGATTCATGTCATCCTCAACTAAAGGTACACCTGTGCACTTTAGATTATTAAGGTATTAGAAAAGATTTGCACCTGTACTCACTATCACCACAATTAATATATTATATCATATTTTTGATGTGTATACTGTACTTTGACTGTGAAAATATTATTTGTATTGTTGTTTTTTATTATATTATATGTACTAAATGTATTTGATTTATCAATTATCTAATGATGTTTAAACTGCATAAATATGCACTATGCACTGCCCACTTTTGTCACTGCTTGAAAAAGATTCCATTAAGCGGATCGAAACGTCGCGTGTCTGGTGAATAAAGCCGTCTTTTACTTTTTACAACTTGGATGTGCTGTGGATTTTTCTCCTTTATATATATATATATATATATATATATATATATTTTAATAAATGTCATGTGAATTTATAAAGAAAAAGGAAAAATATATATACAGTACTGACCAAAAGTTTGGACACACCTTCTCATTCAAAGAGTTTTCTTTATTTTCATGACTATGAAAATTGTAGATTCACACTGAATGCATCAAAACTATGAATTAACACATGTGGAATTATATACATAACAAAAAAGTGTGAAACAACAGAAACAATATCATATTCTAGGTTCTTCAAAGTAGCCACCTTTTGCTTTGATTACTGCTTTGCACACTCTTGGCATTCTCTTGATGAGCTTCAAGAGGTGGTCACCTGAAATGGTTTTCACTTCACAGGTGTGCCCTGTCAGGTTTAATAAGTGGGATTTCTTGCCTTATAAACAGGGTTGGGACCATCAGTTGCTTTGTGGAGAAGTCAGGTGGATACACAGCTGATAGTCCTACTGAATAGACTGTTAGAATTTGTATTATGGCAAGAAAAAGGTAAAGAAAAATGAGTGGCCATCATTACTTTAAGAAATTAAGGTCAGTCAGTCTGAAAAATTGGGAAAACTTTGAAAGTGTCCCCAAGTGCAGTCACAAAAACCATCAAGCACTACAAAGAAACTGGCTCACATGTGGACCGCCCCAGGAAAGGAAGACCAAGAGTCACCTCTGCTGCAGAGGATAAATTCATCCAAGTCACCAGCCTCTGAAATCGCAGGTTAACAGCAGCTCAGATTAGAGACCAGGTCAATGCCACACAGAGTTACATAGTAACATAGTAACATAGTACATAAGGCCGAAAAAAGACATTTGTCCAGTTCGGCCTGTCAGCCTACAAGTTGATCCCAAAAAAAAAACTGCGAGGTAGAAGCCAATTTTCCTCACTTTAGGGGAATAAAGAATTCCTTCCCGACTCCAATCAGGCAATCAGAATAACTCCCTGGATCAACGATCCCTCTCTAGTAGCTATATCCTGTAATATTATTAAACTCCAGAAATACATCCAGGCTCCTCTTGAATTCCTTTATTGTACTCACCATCACCACCTCCTCAGGCAGAGAGTTCCATAGTCTCACTGCTCTTACCGTAAAGAATCATCTTCTATGTTTGTGTACAAACCTTCTTTCCTCTAGTCGCAGAGGATGTCCCCTCGTCACAGTCACAGTCCTGGGGATAAACAGATGATAGGATAGATCTCTGTACTGACCCCCTGATATATTTATACATAGTAATTAGATCTCCCCTCAGTCGTCTTTTTTCTAAAGTGAATAACCCTAATTTTGATAATCTTTCAGGGTACTGTAGTTGCCCCATTCAAGTTATTACTTTAGTTGCCCTTCTCTGGACCCTCTCCAGCTCTGCTATGTCTGCCTTGTTCACTGGAGCCCAGAACTGTACACAGTACTCCATGTGTGGTCTGACTAATGATTTGTAAAGTGGTAGGACTATGTTCTCATCACGGGCATCTATGCCCCTTTTGATGCAACCCATTATCTTATTGGCCTTGGCAGCAGCTGCCTGACACTGGTTTTTACAGCTTAGTTTGCTGTTTATTAAAATTCCTAGATCCTTTACCATGTCAGTGTTACCGAGTGTTTTACCATTTAGTATGTACGGGTGACTTGCATTATTCCTTCCCATGTGCATAACTTTACATTTGTCAGTGTTAAACCTCATCTGCCACTTATCTGCCCAAGCCTGCAATCTATCCAGATCCCTCTGTAGTAGTATACTGTCCTCTTCAGTGTTAATTACTTTACACAGTTTAGTGTCTTTTCTGTGAAAATTGATACTTTACTATGCAAGCCTTCTATAAGATCATTAATAAATATATTGAAGAGAATAGGGCCCAATACTGACCCCTGAGGTACTCCACTAGTGACAGTAAACCAATCTGAGTATGTACCGTTAATAACCACCCTCTGTTTTCTATCATTGAGCCAGTTACTTACCCAGTTACAGACATTTTGTCCCAGTCCGAGCATTCTCATTTTATATGCTAACCTTTTATGTGGTACAGTGTCAAATGCTTTGGAGAAGTCCAGATACACGACATCCATTGATTCGCCGCTGTCAAGTCTAGAACTTACCTCCTCATAGAAACTGATTAAATTAGTTTGACATGACCGATCCCTCACGAAGCCATGCTGATATGGCGTTATTTGCTTATTTCCGTTAAGATGCTCTAACATAGCATCCCTCAGAAAACCTTCAAACAGTTTACCCACAACAGATGTTAAACTTACCGGCCTATAGTTTCCAGGCTCTGTTTTTGGACCCTTTTTGAATATTGGCACCACATTTGCCATGCGCCAATTCTGTGGGACATTCCCTGTCAGTATGGAATGTGCAAATATCAGAAATAAGGGTCTGGCTATGACATTACTTCATTCCCTTAAGATACGGGGGTGTATGCCATCCGGTCCTGGCGATTTGTCTATTTTAATCTTTTTAAGTCGCTGTTGTACTTCTTCCTGGGTCAGACAGGACACTTTTAATGGGGAATTTATTTCACAATTCAGCATTTCATCTGACAGTTTATTTTCCTCAGTGAATATATTGAAGAAAAAAATATTTAACAGCTTTGCTTTCTCCTCGACGCTCTCTGCCCCCCCCCCCCCCATTTCTCTTTAAAGGGTCGACACCTTCAAATTTATACTTTTTAACATTTATATAATTGAAGAACATTTTAGGGTTAGTTTTACTCTCTTTGGCAATTAATCTCTCGGTCTCTAGTTTGGCCGCTTTTATTTGTTTTTTACATGTTCTATTTTTTTCCTTTTAGTTTTTCAGTGCTTCCGTGCTACCCTCCTGTTTTAGTGTTTTATTTGCTTTCTTTTTGTCATTTATTGCTTTCTTTACAGTTCTGTTTATCCACATTGGTTTCTTTTTGTTCCATAATCTTTTATTCCCAAACGTTATGTACCCCTCACAATGAGATTTTAGGATGCTTTTAAAGATATCCCATTTTGTGGCTGTATTTTTATTTGTGAGGACTTTATCCCATTTCATTAGGCCTATGGCCTCTCTTAGTTGGCTAAATTTAGCGTTTTTGAAGTTTGGTATTTTTGTTCTTCCCTGTAGAAATGCTCTTTTGAATGATAATTGGAAGGTTATTACTTTATGGTCACTATTTGCCAGGTGTCCCCCAACCTGCACATCTGTTGTTCTGTCAGGTCTATTGGTTAATACTAAGTCCAGTATGGCCGCCCCTCTAGTCGGGTCCTGAACCAGTTGGGAGAGGTAATTGTCTTTGGTTATTGCCAAGAACCTGTTTCCTTTATGAGATATACAAGTTTCAGTTTCCCAGTCTATATCTGGGTAGTTGAAGTCCCCCATAATAACCACCTCATTATGATTTGCCGCCTTGTCTATCTCATTTAGTAGTAGATTTTCTTTGGACTCTGGTATATTAGGTGGTTTATAGTAAACTCCTATTAGTAATTTATTATTGTTTTTAGCTCCATGTATCTCTACCCACAGTGACTCCACATGTTCATGTCCCTCACTTATATCTTCACGGAGTGTGGGCTTTAGGCAGGACTTTACATAAAGGCAGACCACTTCCCCTCTCCGGTTTTGACGATCCTTTCTAAACAGACTGTAACTTTGTACATTAACTGCCCAGTCATAGCTATCATCCAGCCATGTCTCAGTTATTCCCACTATGTCATAGTCCTTCTCACACATCACTAATTCCAGTTCTCCAGGTCTATTAGTCAGGCTTCTGGCATTAGTATACATACATTTGAGAGGTTTATGTATATTTTTTACCCTACACCTTTCCTTCTGAACTGTTCTAGTCTCTCCTTCCATTCCTCCCCCCATCCCACTACCTTGCCCCCGGTCTCTATCTGCACTATCTTCCCATCCTATAATGTAATTTCCCTCCCCCCCAGTCCCTAGTTTAAACACTCCTCCAACCTTCTAGCCATCTTTCTCCCCAGCACAGCTCCCCCTTCCCCATTGAGGTGCAGCCCGTCTCTACGATAGAGCCTGTAGCTGACAGAGAAGTCGGCCCAGTTCTCCAGGAACCCAAACCCCTCCTTCCTACACCAGTTCTTGAGACACTTGTTAATCTCCCTAATCTCCTGCTGCCTTTCTTGTGTAGCCCGTGGTACAGGTAGTATTTCGGAAAATGGTGAAAAGGTGAATGGATGGACTCTACATGTCTGGTTCCCATTGTGAAGCATGGAGGAGGAGGTGTGATGGTATGGGGGTGCTTTGCTGGTGACACTGTTGGGGATTTATTCAAAATTGAAGGCATACTGAACCAGCATGGCTACCACAGCATCTTGCAGCGGCATGCTATTCCATCCGGTTTGCGTTTAGTTGGACCATCATTTATTTTTCAACAGGACAATGACTCCAAACACACCTCCAGGTTTGGGGGGAACTGGACCGCAGAGTGAAGGCAAAAGGGCCAACAAGTGCTAAGCATCTCTGGGAACTCCTTCAAGACTGTTGGAAGACCATTTCAGGTGACTACCTCTTGAAGCTCATCAAGAGAATGCCAAGAGTGTGCAAAGCAGTAATCAAAGCAAAAGTTGTCTACTTTAAAGAACCTAGAATATGATATATTTTCAGTTGTTTCACACTTTTTTGTTATGTATATAATTCCACATGTGTTAATTCATAGTTTTGATGCCTTCAGTGTGAATCTACAATTTTCATAGTCATGAAAATAAAGAAAACTCTTTGAATAAGAAGGTGTGTCCAAACCTTTGGTCTGATGTGGATATCACTGGTAAAAGGAACATTTGGATGTCAGTGATATGGTGGTGCTGTGGATATCACTGGTAGGGGGAACCATTGGATGTCACTGATATGGTGGCCCTGTCTATGACGCTGGTAGGGGGAACAATTGGATGTCACTGATATGGTGGCCATGTCTATAACAATGGTATGGGGAACATTTGTATGTCACTCTTATGGAGGCCCCGTCGATGACGCTGGTAGGGGGAACATTGGGATGTCACTGATATGTTGGCCCTGTCTATGACGCTGGTAGAGGGAACATTTGGATTTCTCTCTTATGGTGACCCTGTCTATGACACTGGTATGGTGTACATTTTCATGTCACGGATATGGTGGCCCTGTCTATGACGCTGGTAGGGGGGACATTTGGATGTCACTGATATGGTGGTGCTGTGGATATCACTGGTAGGGGGAACAATTGGATGTCACTGATATGGTGGCCCTGTCTTATGACGCTGGTAGGGGGAACATTTGGATTTTGCTGATATGGTGGCCCTGTCTATGACGCTGGTATGGGGAACATTTGGATGTCACTCTTATGGTGGCCCTGTCGATGACGCTGGTAGTGGGAACACAATTGGATGTCACTGTTATGGTGGCCCTGTCTATGACGCTGGTATGGGGAACATCTGGATGTCACTGATATGGTGGCCCTGTCTATGACGCTGGTAGGGGGAATATTTGGATGTCACTCTTATGGTGGCCCTGTCTATGACGCTGGTAGGGGGAACATTGGGATGTCACTCTTATGGTGGCCCTGTCTATGATGCTGGTAGGGGGAACATTGGGATGTCACTGATATGTTGGCCCTGTCTATGACACTGGTAGAGGGAGGGAAAATTTGGATTTCTCTCTTATGGTGGCCCTGTCTATGACGCTGGTATGGTGTACATTTTGATGTCACAGATATGGTGGCCCTGTCTATGACGCTGGTAGGGGGAACATTTGGATGTCTATGATATGGTGGTGCTGTGGATATCACTGATAGGGGGAACAATTGGATGTCATTGATATGGTGGCCCTGTCTCTGACGCTGGTAGGGGGAACATTTGGATTTCACTGATATGGTGGCCCTGTCTCTGATGCTGGTAGGGGGAACATTTGGATTTCACTGATATGGTGGCCCTGTCTATGACGCTGGTATGGGGAACATTTGTTTGTCACTGATATGGTGGCCCTGTCTCTGACGCTGGTAGGGGGACCACAATTGGATGTCACTGTTATGGTGGCCCTGTCTATGACGCTGGTATGGGGAACATCTGGATGTCAATGATATGGTGGTGCTGTGGATATCGCCGTTAGGGGGAACATTTGGATGTCAGTGATATGGTGGTGCTGTGGATATCACTGGTAGGGGGAACAATTGGATGTCACTGGTATGGTGGCCCTGTTTATGACGCTGGTAGGGGGAACATTTGGATGTCACTAATATGGTGGTGCTGTTGATATCACTGGTAGGGAGAACATTTGGATGTCACTAATATGGTGGCCCTGTCTCTGACACTGATAGGGGGAACATTTGGATGCCACTCTTATGTTGTCCCTGTCTATGACACTAGTAGGGGAACATTTGGATTTCACTGATATGGTGACCCTTTCTATGATTCTGGTATGGGGAACATTTGGATGTTACTCTTATGGTGACCCTGTCTATGACACTGGTAGGAGGAACATTTGGATGTCACTGATATGTTGGTGCTGTGGATTTATAGTTAGAGTTAGGTAACTGGGTGGTCAATGAGCATGCTCTCTTGAGCACAGATTGGTGGTACATAGAATAAAAATAAACACATAAACAAACAAAATTCTATGCCTGTCTGGCTCTAACTATACAATGAGGAACTCCTGACTAACCTGGTGCTAGCCTAACACTGGACACCAAACATAACCCTATTGTTTGTACCACCTGCTATACTCACAGAGACTCCAAGCACTTCAGTCCCCATGCAGAGAGAGAGAGACGTGTCTCTATTCTCAGCCTTAACCTCTTAAGGACACATGACGTACCGGTACGTCATGATGTCCTGGTACTTAAGGACACATGACGCACCGGTACGTCATGTGTTGTTCCGATCACTGCCGCACGGCCGGCGGTGATCGGAACAAGGTGCCTGCTCAAATCATTGAGCAGGCCCTTAGGCTAAATGCGCGGGGGGGTCCCGTGACCCCCCATGTCGGCGATCGCAACAAACCGCAGGTCAGAAACTTTATAATGCCCAAAATATATATGTTTCACCCCCCCCCCTACACCCCTGAATGATTTTATGGCGGCGGGAGGTGCAGGGGGAGGGTTGCGGGCGGTGCGGGTGGTGCGGGAGGCGGGCGGTGCGGCAGGCGGGATTGCGATCCCCCGCCCGCCTCCTCTTGAATAATCGTTGGTGGTTAGTGGGTATACCAGGGTGTCAGCACATTGCTGACACCCTGGTATAAACGTCTGACATCGGTGATGCGATGTCAGCCGTTTAACCCTTGCCATACCGCAGTCTGTACGAACCGCTGTATGAAAAAGGTTAACAGCTCAGGGAGCTCCCTCCCTCTCTGATCGGGGGGCTGCTGTGCCTTTGCAGCCCCCCGATGGGAGAGGGAGAGAGCTCCCAGACAGCCCCGTCCTCACCCTTCCCCGTCTGCGCAGTTGTGGCCACAACTGAGCAGACGGGGAAGGTTCCCATGGCAACAGGACGCCTTCTCAGGCATCCTGCTGTCTATGCTGCTGAACAGATCTGTGCTGAAGGCATAGATCTGTTCAGACAAAGTGTAAGTAAAATACAGTACAATACCCTATATAGTGTATTGGACTTATACAGACATCAGACCCACTGGATCTTCAAGAACCAAGTGGGTCTGGGTAAAAAAAAAGTGAAAAAAAAGTAAAAATCAAAAAACACATTTATCACTGATTAAAAATGAAAAACATAAAATTCCCTACACATGTTTGGTATCGCCGCGTCCGTAACGACCTGATCTATAAAACAGTCATGTTACTTTACCCGAACGGTGAACGCCTTAAAAATAAAAAATAAAAAACTATGATGAAATTGAAATTTTGCCCACCTTACTTCCCCAAAAATGGTAATAAAAGTGATCATAAAAGTTGCATTTGGATTTCACTCTTATTGTGGCCCTGTCTATGACGCTGGTATGGGGAACATTTGGATGTCACTGATATAGTGGTGCTGTGGATATCACTGGTAGGGGGAACATTTCGATGTCAGTGATATGGTGGTGCTGTGGATATCACTGGTAGGGGGAACAATTGGATGTCACTGATATGGTGGCCATGTCTATGACAATGGTATGGGGAACATTTGGATGTCACTCTTATGGAGGCCCTGTCAATGACACTGGTAGGGGGAACATTGGGATGTCACTGATATGTTGGCCCTGTCTATGATGCTGGTAGAGGGAACATTTGGATTTCTCTCTTATGGTGGCCCTGTCTATAACACTGGTATAGTGTACATTTTGATGTCACTAATATGGTGGCCCTGTCTATGACGCTGGTAGGGGGAACATTTGGATGTCACTGATATGGTGGTGTTGTGGATATCACTGGTAGGGGGAACAATTGGATGTCACTGATATGGTGGCCGTGTCTATGACGCTTGTAGGGGGAACATTTGTATGTCACTGATATGGTGGCCCTGTCTCTGACGCTGGTAGGGGGGACATTTGGATTTCACTGATATGGTGGCCCTGTCTATGACGTTGGTATGGGGCACATTTGGATGTCACTCTTATGGTGGCCCTGTCAATGACGCTGGTAGTGGGAACACAATTGGATGTCACTCTTATGGTGGCCCTGTCTGTGACGCTGGTAGGGGGAACATTGGGATGTCACTGATATGTTGGCCCTGTCTATGATGCTGGTAGAAGGAACATTTGGATTTCTCTCTTATGGTGGCCCTGTCTATGACACTGGTATGGTGTACATTTTCATGTCACAGATATGGTGGCCCTGTCTATGACGCTGGTAGGGGGATACATTTGGATGTCACTGATATGGTGGTGCTGTGGATATCACTGGTAGGGGGAACAATTGGATGTCACTGATATGGTGGCCATGTCTATGACAATGGTATGGGGAACATTTGGATGTCACTCTTATGGAGGCCCTGTCAATGACACTGGTAGGGGGAACATTGGGATGTCACTGATATGTTGGCCCTGTCTATGATGCTGGTAGAGGGAACATTTGGATTTCTCTCTTATGGTGGCCCTGTCTATAACACTGGTATAGTGTACATTTTGATGTCACTAATATGGTGGCCCTGTCTATGACGCTGGTAGGGGGAACATTTGGATGTCACTGATATGGTGGTGTTGTGGATATCACTGGTAGGGGGAACAATTGGATGTCACTGATATGGTGGCCGTGTCTATGACGCTTGTAGGGGGAACATTTGTATGTCACTGATATGGTGGCCCTGTCTCTGACGCTGGTAGGGGGGACATTTGGATTTCACTGATATGGTGGCCCTGTCTATGACGTTGGTATGGGGCACATTTGGATGTCACTCTTATGGTGGCCCTGTCAATGACGCTGGTAGTGGGAACACAATTGGATGTCACTCTTATGGTGGCCCTGTCTGTGACGCTGGTAGGGGGAACATTGGGATGTCACTGATATGTTGGCCCTGTCTATGATGCTGGTAGAAGGAACATTTGGATTTCTCTCTTATGGTGGCCCTGTCTATGACACTGGTATGGTGTACATTTTCATGTCACAGATATGGTGGCCCTGTCTATGACGCTGGTAGGGGGATACATTTGGATGTCACTGATATGGTGGTGCTGTGGATATCACTGGTAGGGGGAACAATTGGATGTCACTGATATGGTGGCCCTGTCTCTGACGCTGGTAGGGGGAACATTTAGATTTCACTGATATGGTGGCCCTGTCTATGACGCTGGTATGAGGAACATTTGGATGTCACTCTTATGGTGGCCCTGTCGATGACGCTGGTAGTGGGAACACAATTGGATGTCACTGTTATGGTGGCCCGGTCTATGACGCTGGTATGGGGAACATCTGGATGTCACTGATATGGTGGCCCTGTCTATGACGCTGGTAGGGGGAATATTTGGATGTCATTCTTATGGTGGCCCTGTCTATGACGCTGGTATGGGGAACATTTGGATGTCACTGATATGGTGCTGCTGTGGATATCGCCGTTAGGGGGAACATTTGGATGTCAGTGATATGGTGGTGCTGTGGATATCACTGATAGAGGGAACAATTGGATGTCACTGTTATGGTGGCCCTGTTTATGACGCTGGTAGGGGGAACATTTGGATGTCACTAATATAGTGGTGCTGTTGATATCACTGGTAGGGAGAACATTTGAATGTCACTAATATGGTGGCCCTGTCTCTGACACTGATAGTGGGAACATTTGGATGTCACTCTTATGTTGTCCCTGTCTATGACGCTAGTAGGGGAACATTTGGATTTCACTGATATGGTGGCCCTTTCTTTGATTCTGGTATGGGGAACATTTACATGTTACTCTTATGGTGACCCTGTCTATGACGCTGGTAGGAGGAACATTTGGATGTCACTGATATGTTGGTGCTGTGGATATCACCGGTAGGGGGAACATTTGGATGTCAGTCATATGGTGGTGCTGTGGATATCACTGGTAGTGCGAACAATTGGATGTCACTGATATGGTCGCCCTGTCTATGACGCTGGTAGGAGCAACATTTGGATTTCTCTCTTATGGTGGCCCTGACTATGACGCTGACATGGGGAACATTTGGTTGTCACTGATATGGTGGTGCTGTGGATATCACCGGTAGGGGGGAAATTTGGATGTCAGTGATATAGTGGTGCTGTGGATATCACCAGTAGGGGGAACATTTGGATGTCAGTGATATGGTGGTGCTGTGGATATCACTGGTTGGATGTCACTGATATGGTGGCCCTGTCTAGGACGCTGGTAGGGGGGAACATTTAAATCCTTCTTGAATCATATTTATTGGTGGAAACAGCAGGCAGTTCCGACGAATGAACTGCCTGCCGGATCACACTGCTGCAAGTATGAAACTAGCCTGATCAGGCAAAAGATACAAACACAGCATGCTACGGTATTTTCTCTTTGCAAAGAAAAAAAAATTGCCTTACTGACGGATCCAGACCTTTTTCTATATTAATGTATTAGTGCAGGATCTAGAATTCAAAAAACAATAATGCCGGATCCGTTATTCCTGTCTGGGCATGTGCAGAACAATAAAAAGGTGAAAAAAAATGCTGTATCCTTTTTAAAGGATGACAATGGAAAGACGAATACAGCATTTCAATACTTTTGTAAGACTGATCATGTGTCACCACCAGACATCTGAGAAGCTCTGACAGATGCCTTTCAGAACCTCCTCCTTGAGCTTCCCTTTGTTTTGCTTTCATTTTCTCATCTCGTTAGCCTCTCTCAGCTGTCATGTAGTTGCATTGATTGCATCCCTTTAAATCCCTTCTCAGACTGCTTCACTTTGCGGTTTATATTCCTTCCTGGAGTGTGTGCATGCTGATCCTACTTCTGAGTCTTCTACAGATAAGTTTTGTTCATTCATTTGTGTTTTTCTGTTTGCTGGATCCCAGGTGACCCTGACTCCCTCCATATCAAGTGTAGGGAGCCGGTGGCCGTGTTCCCTCACTATTATAGGGTGTTCAGGTGTTATACAGTCGAGGTACGAGGATATGCGATCATCTACCATTGGGATTTTCGCATAGGCTGAGCAGTCAGGGAGAGAGCCAGGTCTGATGCAGGGCTTTCCCTTTTGTTCCTTAGATTTGGATCCAGTGAGTCGGATATTCATTTTGTGTCTTCTAGTTTCCTGTACACCTTCCGTGACATTATAAACCGCCAAAACCGTCTCAAGCATGGATCCGGTTTCACTTTTGACCGAACGCATGCAGGGTCTTTCATTGGAGGTAGCAGATCTCCGTAAGACTCTTTTACAGTTTCAAGTGACCGGTTCAGCTTGCGTTCATGGAGTTTGTTCTGAGCCTAAGATCTCACTCCCGGATACATTCTCCGGGGGTAGTGAGAATTTTGTTTGTTTTAGAGAGGCTTGCAAACTCCATTTTTGTCTACTTCCCCATTTTTTCTGGTGATGAACGGAGGGTGGGGCTCATCATCTCGCTGCTCAGGGATAACGCTCAGTCCTGGTCCTTTTCGCTGCCGGTGGGGGCACGGCCCCTCCGTTCAGTGGATGAATTCTTTTTAGCCCTGGGCCAGATATATGATGATCCGGATCGTATTGCTCTGGCTGAGTCTAGACTACGTCTTTTATGCCAGAGTAAACAATCCGCAGGGATATACTGCTCAGAATTTCGGAGATGGGCAGCTGATACTGGTTGGAATGATGCTGCACTCCGAAGTCAATTTTGCCATGGTCTTTCAGAGGGATTGAAAGATGCATTTGCCTTTAATGAAAGACCTACCTCCTTGGACTCTGCCATGTCTCGGGCCGTTCGTATTGACAGGCGTCTTAGAGAGAGAGGAGAGATCACTCCTTCCTGTCATACTCAGTCCCAGGACAGTGCGGTGGTCTCATTCAGTGCGCAGGGGTCTCAGTCGCTCTCAATCCCTTATGAGCAGGAGCCCATGCAGCTCGGTTTGATTGCCTCTGACAGTGGAAGATTCAGTCCTCATAGGAAGGTTTGTTTCTGTTGTAGGGGTATAAATCATTTGGCAAATGTTTGTCCCTCTAGGAGATTCAGACAGTCTTTTGGGAGTAATAAAGAAATCCTTTAAAAATGTTCCATCTGTTACCATTGGCAAGGTTGATGCGGAAATTGAACGTTTTCCGTTTGCTTGTAATTCACGTTTTGTCCTACCTGCCAGGGTGGCGCTAGAGAGCAAGACATTTTTTTTGTGAGATTTTGGTAGATAGTGGAGCAGCTGTCAATCTTATTAATAATCAATTTGCTATAACTCATGGTTTCCAGGTATGCACTTTGGGAAAGGATATTCCTGTTTTTGCTATTGATTTCGCTCCACTTTCTCAGAAATCGTTAAAGGGCAAAGTTCACAATATCCGTTTGATTGTGAGTGATGCTCATGTTGAGGATGTGTCATGTTTCGTCCTTAGCGGGTTGCCTACTCCTGTTGTGTTGGGGCTACCCTGGATCACTAAACATAACGCCACCATTGATTGGCAAGCGAGGCAAATAAATGGTTGGAGTGACTTTTGCAGAGAGAATTGCCTCACGACATCTGTTTCTGAGGTTTCTACTAAGACTGTACCATCTTTTCTCTCTGAATTTTCGGATGTGTTTTCTGAGAGTGGTGTTCAGGACTTGCCCCAGCACAGGGAGTACGATTGCCCTATTAATCTCACCCCAGGCGCCAAGCTGCCTAAATCTCGTTTATACAATCTCTCCCAACCTGAAAGGGTCGCTATGCGTGCTTATATCTCTGAGAGTCTGAGAAAGGGACACTTACGACCCTCGAAGTCACCTGTTGCCGCTGGTTTTTTCTTTGTTATGAAAAAAGATGGTTCTTTAAGACCATGTCTGGATTTCAGGGAGCTGAACAGTATCACAATTCGTGACCCTTATCCGCTTCCTCTGATCCCGGACCTGTTTAACCAGATTGTTGGGGCTAAAAAAAATTCCAAGTTGGATCTAAGAGGGGCATACAACCTGGTCAGGGTCAGAGAAGGAGACGAATGGAAAACGGCCTTCAATACCCCTGAGGGCCATTTTGAGAATTTGGTTATGCCTTTTGGTTTGATGAATGCTCCAGCCGTCTTTCAGCATTTTGTGAACAGCATTTTTTATCATTTGATGGGGATATTTGTACTAGTGTATCTAGATGACATTTAGATTTTTTCTCCTGATTTCAAAACTCATAAGGAACACTTACATCAGGTCTTGCTCATCCTGCGGGAGAATAAATTGTACGCTAAACTGGAAAAATGTGTGTTTGCGGTTCCAGAAATTCAATTTCTGGGGTTTCTTCTCTCCGCTTCTGGTTTTCGCATGGACCCCGAGAAGGTCCGCGCTGTGCTTGAGTGGGAGCTTCCTGAGAATCAGAAGGCGCTGATGCGTTTTTTGGGCTTTGCCAATTATTACAGGAAGTTTATTTTGAATTATTCCTCTGTTGTTAAACCACTCACTGATATGACTAGAAAGGGGGTAGATTTTTCCTCCTGGTCGGTAGAGGCGCGTAAGGCCTTTTCTAATATCAAGGAGAGTTTTGCTTCCGCTCCCATCTTGGTACAACCTGATATTTCTCTACCCTTCATAGTTGAGGTTGATGCTTCTGAGGTGGGTGTGGGTGCGGTCTTGTCTCAGGGTCCCTCTCCTGCCAAATGGCGACCGTGTGCCTTTTTCTCGAAGAAACTCTCCTCCGCAGAGAGAAATTACGATGTGGGAGATAGGGAGTTGTTGGCCATCAAGTTGGCTTTTGAGGAATGGCGCCATTGGCTAGAGGGAGCCAGACACCCTATTACCGTGTTTACTGACCATAAGAATCTGGCCTACTTGGAGTCAGCCAAGCGTCTGAACCCGAGACAGGCCCGATGGTCTTTGTTCTTTTCCAGATTTAATTTTGTTGTCACGTTCCGCCCTGGGGTTAAGAATGTGAAGGCGGATGCCCTGTCACGTTGTTTTCCAGGAGGTGGGAATTTTGAAGACCCGGGTCCCATTTTGGCTGAAGGTGTGGTGGTCTCTGCTCTTTATCCTGAATTGGAGGCAGAGGTTCAGGTAGCCCAGTCAGAGGCTCCTGGTTTTTGTCCTCTTTGGAGGTTGTTTGTGCCTCTCGCTTTAAGATACAAGATTTTTAAGGAACACCACGATACTTTCCTTGCTGGGCACCCGGGGGCAAGAGCCACAGTGGATCTCATCGCTCGGAGATTCTGGTGGCCGGCACTTCGTAAGTCGGTTGAGGGTTTTGTGGCAGCCTGCGAGACCTGCGCTCGTGCCAAAGTCCCTCATTCACAGCCATCAGGTCCTCTCCTTCCCTTACCCATTCCTTCCCGTCCTTGGACACATCTGTCCATGGACTTCATTATGGACCTGCCTCGTTCCTCGTGGAAGACTGTGATTCTGGTGGTGGTGGACCATTTTAGCAAAATGGTGCATTTCATCCCTTTTCCTGGTTTCCCCAATGCTAAGACGCTGGCGCAGGCATTTATTGATCACATTGTCAAATTGCATGGTATTCCTTCAGACATAGTCTCTGATAGAGGCACGCAGTTTGTTTCCAGATTCTGGAAGGCTTTCTGTTCTCGCTTGGGGTTTTGGTTGTCATTCTCTTCTGCTTTCCACCCGCAGTCGAATGGCCAGACAGAGCGCGTCAATCAGAATCTGGAGACATATCTGCGCTGTTTTGTGGCGGAGAATCAGGAGGATTGGTGTTCTTTTTTGTCCCTTGCTGAGTTTGCTTTAAATAACCGTCGTCAGGAGTCCTTTGATAAGTCAACATTTTTTGGTGCATATGGGTTTCATCCGCAGTTTGGGACAGTCACTGGAGAGGGGTCTTCTGGTTTACCTGATGAGGACAGATTCTTCTCGTCGTTGTCATCTATTTGGCAAAAGATTCAGGATAATCTAAAGAGCATGAGTGAGAGATATAAGCGTGTGGCGGATAAGAGACGTGTGCCTGGTCCGGACCTGAATGTTGGTGATCTGGTGTGGTTGTCTACTAAGAATATCAAATTGAAGGTTCCCTCCTGGAAGTTGGGTCCTAAGTTTATTGGGCCTTGCAAAATCTTGTCCGTCATCAATCCTGTTGCCTACCGTCTTGATCTTCCTCAGACTTGGAAGATCCATAATGTTTTTTATAAGTCCTTATTAAAACCTTATGTCCAACCCATTGTACCATCGTCTTTGCCTCCTCCTCCGATTGTGGTTGATGGTAATCTTGAATTTCAGGTCTCTAGGATTGTGGATTCTCGTGTTGTCCGCGGTTCTCTCCAGTACCTCGTTCATTGGGAGGGTTATGGTCCTGAGGAGAGGATGTGGGTCCCAGTGACGGACATTAAGGCCACTCGTCTCATCAGGGCTTTCCATAGGTCCCATCCTGAGAAGGTGGGCTCTGAGTGTCCGGAGTCCACTCGTAGAAGGAGGGGTACTGTCACCACCAGACATCTGAGAAGCTCTGACAGATGCCTTTCAGAACCTCCTCCTTGAGCTTCCCTTTGTTTTGCTTTCATTTTCTCATCTCGTTAGCCTCTCTCAGCTGTCATGTAGTTGCACTGATTGCATCCTTTTAATTCCCTTCTCAGACTGCTTCACTTTGCGGTTTATATTCCTTCCTGGAGTGTGTGCATGCTGATCCTACTTCTGAGTCTTCTACAGATAAGTTTTGTTCATTCATTTGTGTTTTTCTATTTGCTGGATCCCAGGTGACCCTGACTCCCTCCATATCAAGTGTAGGGAGCCGGTGGCCATGTCCCCTCACTATTATAGGATGTTCAGGTGTTATACAGTCGAGGTACGAGGATATGCGATCATCTACCATTGGGTTTTTTGCATAGGCTGAGCAGTCAGAGAGAGAGCCAGGTCTGATGCAGGGCTCTCCCTTTTGTTCCTTAGTTTTGGATCCAGTGAGTCGGATATTCATTTTGTGTCTTCTAGTTTCCTGTACACCTTCCGTGACATCATGATCTTGATCACTCTTACAAATGGCATCAGTTAGCATAAGTTTTGACGGATCCGACAGGCAGTTCCGGCGACGGAACAGCTTGCCATATTACTCTGCCACAAAAAATAAAAGCTGTCTCATTCATTTGACTGTAACAATGTAATTTTTCACACAGGTAAAATAAGAAGAAAAAACTATGCCGGCCTGCATTGTGACTAAGTGTCATAACAAATCTGGTCGTAAAAGGACAAAGTCCAAACATCATAATGCATTATTTTCCAAATGATGTTGAGCGAGTTGTTTTGTGGTTGTCTCAAACGGGACAAAATGTTGAGGAGATTAATGCTGTCGCTCGAAAAATAACAGAAGGAAAAAAATCGAACAAATATGTCATTTGTTCAGAACACTTTGCACCGGATTGTTATCGAGTGACTCATTATGGAAGAGTATTGAACCGTGATGCTATTCCTACAATATTTCCTGCTGCGGTTGCCAGAGAGGCAATTATTTAGGAAAGTTTGAAAAAACAACGGGTCACTCAAGAAAAAGAGTTCATGAAGTTGATTTGCCAACATCAAGCGAATCTTTTCAACATGAGATCGTCAAACCGGGTATGTGCAGTGTAGCTACCCAAACTGAATATAATTTGACAAATTACAGTTTGCATCTTATCTCCACTTCCCAATCAATAAGTGAAGATGAAATGTCAAAACAAAATGAAGCTTGCTTAGTGAACCCAATAATGTCTACACCTTTACATCAGGGTGTACGTAGAGTTATCCAAAGTAGTCCCGGTTTTTCCTCTCCCCCCAAAAACCAGATCGACATGTGGGAATTCTATATAAAATTTAAAATGATTATCCATCACTAATCCACTAATTCGACGTATGGCACTACACTAAATCGTTAAAGCGGAAACTACAGACTGCTGCGAAACTAAAATTCTGCAAAGAAATTACACCGTGGATAGAAAAACGAATATTACATTTTTGGTGGTGGTCTTACAAAACTCACATGGACTGCTGAGAAAGAAATGTCTTTCTCTACTACATCACATAACTAACAAACACACATAGGATGGTGAATTGTACTCTGCATGCACACACCAACCAATCGAAGACATGGACCGAGAAGTACTTTGGTTAAAAATTGGAACTCCACCTTACACCAAGCTAGAAGAAATAGTCAACAGCAAGCAGATGTTGAATGATTTGCCTCATCTGGCACATAACTGCCACACCGGAGAGCTTGAAAATTTCCATAGCCTCGCTCTAAAATACTGCAGTAAGCGCATTCACTTTGAAATTGATGGAATGGAAGCGTGGAAAAAACTGGCCGCACTGACCCACAATAATAACATTGTTCATGAAAGAGCAGTTGTCCAAGTGGCCCAAAAAAATACTGAGCCACAGGGAACTGTTCGCACCACTTTAAAAATTGCTAAAGTAAAGGGGAGGTGGATTGTTTGTAACGTGTACGAGAAAGCAAACGTAGACTACCTTGAAAATATACAAATTCATGTTATTAGGACTTGTGAAAGAAGAAATAAAGAATGATTGGTTGAGCACCAACTTTACCTCCAAATATTTTGAATGCAGAGCGCCCATGTAAAGAAGACATAAAAAAACAACAGTTTCACTCGTTTTCGATGCAGGGAAATGGCAGACAAGAACCAAATTTGTGATTTCAACTAAAATTGTCTATTTCAAATTAATATAATTTGATTGTACTCAAATCTATTATATCTCATATTGTTACTGAACATTTAATAAAATCTTTTAAATTATAATACAATTTTACATATATTGATAAAAAAGGCAGTTTTTGTTATTAAAGGGTTTCTGTCATTGAAAGAATTTGTTATGTAAATGACTAACATTAGCGATTTGCTATTGTCAATAGGGATGAGCGAACCCGAACTGTATAGTTCGGGTTCGTACCGAATTTTGGGGTGTCCGTGACACGGACCCAAACCCGGACATTTTCGTAAAAAGTCCGGGTTCGGGTTCGCTGTTCATCGCTTTCTTGGCGCTTTTTGAAAGGCTGCAAAGCAGCCAATCAACAAGCGTCATACTACTTGCCCCAAGAGGCCGTCACAGCCATGCCTACTATTGGCATGGCTTTGATTGGCCAGAGCACCATGTGACCCAGCCTCTATTTAAGCTGGAGTCACATAGCGCCGCCCGTCACTCTGCTCTGATAAGCATAGGGAGAGGTTGCAGCTGCGACGTTAGGGCGAGATTAGGCAGTGATTAACTCCTCCAAAAGACTTCATTCAGAGATCGATCTGCAGCTGTGGATGATTGAACTGCTGCTATTGAATTGCTCACTGTTTTTAGGCTGCCCAGAGCGTTTTTCAGTCACTTTTTTCTGGGGTGATCGGCGGCCATTTTGTGTCTTGTGGTGCGCCAGCACAAGCTGCCACCAAGTGTATTTAACCCTCAATGGTGTGGTTGTTTTTTGGCTAAATCCTACATCAGGGTCAAGCTATCACACCAAGTGCATTTAACCATCAATAGTCTGGTTATTTTTTGGCCATATACTACATCAGGGGCAAGCTGTCACCAAGTGCATTTAACCCTCAATGGTGTGGTTGTTTTTTGGCTAAATCCTACATCAGGGTCAAGCTGTCACACCAAGTGCATTTAACAATCAATAGTCTGGTTATTTTTTGGCCATATACTACATCAGGGGCAAGCTGTCACCAAGTGCATTTAATCCTCAATGGTGTGGTTGTTTTTTGGCTAAATCCTACATCAGGGTCAAGCTGTCACACCAAGTGTATTTAACCATCAATAGTCTGGTTATTTTTTGGCCATATACTACATCAGGGGCAAGCTGAGCCTGTCACCAAGTGCATTTAACCCTCAATAGTGTGGTTGGTCAAGCTGTCACACCAAGTGCATTTAACCATCAATAGTGTGGTTATTTTTTGGCCATATCCCAGTCTAATTATGTCAGTAAACGTATACCTGTCACCCAGCGCCTAAATAATAGGCCTCAAATTTATATCCAGCTAAATCTGTCGTTACTGCTGTGGCTGGTCAAGTTATTTAGTGTCTGTCAAAGCACAGTTTTTGTTCTGGGTTGAAATACAATTCCCAATTTAGCAATTTCCTAATTTAGTGGTTTCTGCTGTATCAGAGCTATTTTAAATCTATCCCTAAAAGGGTATATCAGATTCAAGGTGCACATAGGGTCATTCTGAATAACTTCACACACACGCTACTGTGCATTTCCAAGTCTAATTCTGTCAGTAAACCTATACCTGTCACCCAGCACCTAAATACTAGGCCTCAAATTTATATCCAGCTAAATCTGTCATTACTGCTGTGGCTGGTCAAGTTATTTAGTGTCCGTCAAAGCACAGTTTTTGTTCTGGGTTGAAATACAATTCCCAATTTAGCAATTTCCTAATTGAGTGGTTTCTGCTGTATCAGGCCTACATTAAATTTATACCTAAAAGGGTATATTAGAAACATAGAAACATAGAATGTGTCGGCAGATAAGAACCATTTGGCCCATCTAGTCTGCCCAATATATCTGAATCCTATGAATAGTCCCTGGCCCTATCTTATATGAAGGATAGCCTTATGCCTATCCCATGCATGCTTAAACTCCTTCACTGTATTTGCAGCTACCACTTCTGCAGGAAGGCTATTCCATGCATCCACTACTCTCTCAGTAAAGTAATACTTCCTTATATTACTTTTAAACCTTTGCCCCTCTAATTTAAAACTGTGTCCTCTTGTGGTAGTTTTTATTCTTTTAAATATGCTCTCCTCCGTTACCGAGTTGATTCCCTTTATGTATTTAAAAGTTTCTATCATATCCCCTCTGTCTCTTCTTTCTTCCAAGCTATACATATTAAGGTCTTTTAACCTTTCCTGGTAAGTTTTATCCTGCAATCCATGTACTAGTTTAGTAGCTCTTCTCTGAACTCTCTCTAGAGTATCTATATCCTTCTGGAGATATGGCCTCCAGTACTGCGCACAATACTCCAAGTGAGGTCTCACCAGTGTTCTGTACAGCGGCATAAGCACTTCACTCTTTCTACTGCTTATACCTCTCCCTATACATCCAAGCATTCTGCTGGCATTTCGTGCTGCTCTATTACATTGTCTTCCCACCTTTAAGTCTTCTGAAATAATTACTCCTCAATCCCTTTCCTCCGATACTGAGGTCAGGACTGTGTCAAATATTCTATATTCTGCCCTTGGGTTTTTATGCCCCAGGTGCATTATCTTGCACTTATCCACATTAAATTTCAGTTGCCAGAGTTCTGACCATTCTTCTAGTTTTCCTAAATCCTTTTCCATTTGGCGTTTCCCTCCAGGAACATCAACCCTGTTACATATCTTTGTGTCATCAGCAAAAAGACAAACCTTACCATCGAGGCCTTTTGCAATATCACTTATGAAGATATTAAACAAAATTGGTCCCAGTACAGATCCCTGTGGAACCCCACTGGTAACATGACCTTGTTTTGAATGTTCTCCATTGACTACAACCCTCTGTTGTCTGTCACTCAGCCACTGCCTAATCCACTCAACAATATGGGAGTCCATGCTCAATGACTGCAGTTTATTGATAAGTCTTCTATGTGGGACAGTGTCAAAAGCCTTACTAAAATCTAGATATGCGATGTCTACTGCACCTCCACCGTCTATTATTTTAGTCACCCAGTCAAAAAAATCTATAAGATTTGTTTGACATGATCTCCCTGAAGTAAACCCATGTTGTTTTTCATCTTGCAATCCATGGGATTTTAGATGTTCCACAATCCTATCCTTTAATAGGGTTTCCATTAATTTGCCTACTATTGATGTCAGACTCACTGGTCTATAGTTGCTCGATTCCTCCCTACTACCTTTCTTGTGAATGGGCACGACATTTGCCAATCTCCAATCTTCCGGGACGACTCCTGTTACTAATGATTGGTTAAATAAATCTGTTAACGGTTTTGCCAGCTCACCACTAAGCTCTTTTAATAATTTTGGGTGTATCTCATCAGGCCCCTGTGACTTATTTGTCTTCACTTTAGACAGCAAACTTAGAACATCTTCCTCTGTAAAGACACATGCATCAAACGATTTATTAGTCATCCTTTCTAGTGGAGGTCCTTCTCCTTCTTTTTCTTTTGTAAAAACTGAACTGAAGTATTCATTAAGGCAATCGGCTAGCCCTTTATTCTCTTCTACATACCTTCCGTCCTTTGTTTTTAATTTAGTTATTCCTTGTTTTAATTTCCTTTTTTCATTTATATATCTGAAGAATGTCTTATCCCCTTTTTTCATAGACTGAGCTAGTTTTTCTTCTGCCTGAGCTTTAGAAGTTCTTATAACTTGCTTGGCCTCTTTCTGCCTAATCTTGTAGATTTCCTTATCTTCATTGCTCTGGGTTTTTTTATAATTACAAAATTCTAGCTTTTTATTTTTAATGATTTGGGCCACTTCTGCTGAGTACCACAGTGGTCTCTTCCTTTTTTTGCTTTTACTGACAAGTCTAATGCAATTTTCTGTTACCTTCAATAATGCACCTTTTAAGTAGTCCCATTTCTCCTGGACTCCATGTAATCCGTTCCAGTCTGATAAGGACTCATTTATGACTAATTTCATTTTTGAAAAGTCTGTTTTTCTAAAATCTAAAACTTTTGTTTTTGTGTGGTGGGACTCTTTCACAGTTCTTATATTAAGCTACACTGACTGGTGATCACTAGATCCCAAGGTTTCGCCTACAATGACATCATATACCGAATCCCCATTTGTGAATACCAAATCCAAAATAGCCTCCCTCTGGGTTGGCTCCTCAACCATTTGTTGTAGGGATAACCCCAGTAGGGAATTTAGAATATCAGTACTCCTGGTAGAACTTGCTATTTTGGTTTTCCAGTTTATATCTGGAAGATTGAAATCTCCCATAATGATAACTTCTCCTTTCATTGTCATTTTAGCTATTTCTTCAACTGGTAGATCATCTAGTTTTTTAACTTGACCAGGTGGTCTATATATCACACCTACACGAGTTACTGCATGATTAGCAAACTGCAACGTAACCCAAACTGACTCTATGTTGGCCTCACCAACTTGTATTAGGTTAGATTTAATGCTATCTTTCACATACAGGGCCACTCCTCCTCCTTTCTTGCCTTCTCTGTCTCTTCTGTATAAAGAGTACCCTGGTATGGTTATGTCCCAGTCATTTCTTTCATTAAACCATGTCTCCGTAACAGCCACTAAATCTACATTCTCAGATGCCATTATTGACCCAAGTTCATTGATTTTTTTACCTAAACTGCGAGCATTTGTAGACAGGACTCTGAGCTTATCATTTCTTAACCTCAGTGCTTCTGACCTGTTCTGGCATTGTTTCGGGGGGCAATTGGACTCTTTTATTTTCACTCTTTTGCCCCCCCTTCCTAGTTTAAATACTCTTTCGCAAATTCTTGGAGTTGTTCACTAAGTACATTTGTTCCTTTGAGAGAAAGATGCAAACCATCTTTTTTGTACAGTTCCTTTCTATTCCAAGTAGAGCTATCATGAGAAACAAAGCCAAATCCTTGCTCTTGACACCATTTACCAAGCCATATGTTGAACTCCTTTATGCGCCTCTGCCTATCATTCTGAACATTATGCACAGGCAGAACTTCAGAAAATGAAATGGTGGATGCAAAATCCTGTACGTCACTACCAAGTGTGATAAAAGATTTTTTCACCTCTGACACTTCATTGCAAGCCAGGTCATTTGTCCCTAGATGGACAAGAACATCCACGTCCCCTTCCTGCTTTGCTTGCTTAACAATATTAATAATACGTCTTCTATCTCTTCTAGCAGTAGCCCCAGGGAGACATCTCACAAAACCATTTTCTTTAAGCTCCACACTTCTTATGATTGAATCTCCCAGCAACAGCTGCTTTCTTTGAGACTTCACTTTGTCTTTTTTGTCCTTGACTGCAGTCTTGCATACATTAGACATAGGAGTCGATGGTTTCTCAAGGTGCAGATAGGGTCATTCTGAATAACTTCACACACACGCTACTGTGCATATCCCAGTCTAATTCTGTCAGTAAACCTATACCTGTCACCCAGCGCCTAAATACTAGGCCTCAAATTTATATCCAGCTAAATCTGTCGTTACTGCTGTGGCTGGTCAAGTTATTTAGTGTCCGTCAAAGCACAGTTTTTGTTCTGGGTTGAAATACAATTCCCAATTTAGCAATTTCCTAATTTAGTGGTTTCTGCTGTATCAGGCCTACTTTAAATTTATCCCTAAAAGGGTATATTAGATTCAAGGTGCAGATAGGGTCATTCTGAATAACTTCACACACACACTACTGTGCATATCCCAGTCTAATTCTGTCAGTAAACGTATACCTGTCACCCAGCGCCTAAATACTAGGCCTCAAATTTATATCCAGCTAAATCTGTCATTACTGCTGTGGCTGGTCAAGTTATATAGAGTCCGTCAAAGCACAGTTTTTGTTCTGGGTTGAAATACAATTCCCAATTTAGCAATTTCCTAATTTAGTGGTTTCTGCTGTATCAGAGCTATTTTAAATCTATCCCTAAAAGGGTATATCAGATTCAAGGTGCAGATAGGGTCATTCTGAATAACTTCACACACACGCTACTGTGCATTTCCAAGTCTAATTCTGTCAGTAAACCTATACCTGTCACCCAGCGCCGAAATACTAGGCCTCAAATTTATATCCAGCTAAATCTGTCGTTACTGCTGTGGCTGGTCAAGTTATTTAGTGTCCGTCAAAGCACATTTTTTGTTCTGGGTTGAAATACAATTCCCAATTTATCAATTTCCTAATTTAGTGGTTTCTGCTGTATCAGAGCTATTTTAAATCTATCCCTAAAAGGGTATATCAGATTCAAGGTGCACATAGGGTCATTCTGATGGGCTTGGTTTTCAGGCGCCATCTGTGCATTTTCTGCAGAAGACTGGGTGGGAGATAATGTGAACGTGCTGGATCCACTGTCGGCCACCCAATTGACTAATGCCTGTACCTGCTCAGGCCTTACCATCCTTAGAACGGCATTGGGCCCCACCAAATATCGCTGTAAATTATGGTGGCTACTGGGACCTGAGGTAGTTGGTACACTAGGACGTGTGGCTGTGGCAGAACGGCCACGTCCTCTCCCAGCACCAGAGGGTCCACTAACACCACCATGACCATGTCCGCGTTCGCGTCCTTTACTAGATGTTTTCCTCATTGTTATCGTTCACCACAACAACAAAAATATTATTTGACCCAATGTATTGAATTCAAATTCAGGCCTTTTTTTAAAGACAACTAACACTATCTGGCTATCTATTTAGGTACCGTATTACACTAATACAGGCACAGCAGTAACCACAGATTTAGCTGACTATAAATTTGAGGCCTATTATTTAGGCGCTTGGTGACAGGTATAGGTTTACTGACAGAATTAGACTTGGAAATGCACATTAGCGTGTGTGTGAAGTTATTCAGAATGACCCTATATGCACCTTGAATCTGATATACCCTTTTAGCGATAGATTTAAAATAGCTCTGATACAGCAGAAACCACTAAATTAGGAAATTGCTAAATTGGGAATTGTATTTCAACCCAGAACAAAAAATGTGCTTTGACGGACACTAAATAACTTGACCAGCCACAGCAGTAACGACAGATTTAGCTGGATATAAATTTGAGGCCTAGTATTTAGGCGCTGGGTGACAGGTATAGGTTTACTGACAGAATTAGACTTGGAAATGCACAGTAGCGTGTGTGAAGTTATTCAGAATGACCCTATGTGCACCTTGAATCTGATATACCCTTTTAGGGATAGATTTAAAATAGCTCTGATACAGCAGAAACCACTAAATTAGGAAATTGCTAAATTGGGAATTGTATTTCAACCCAGAACAAAAAATGTGCTTTGACGGACACTAAATAACTTGACCAGCCACAGCAGTAACGACAGATTTAGCTGGATATAAATTTGAGGCCTAGTATTTAGGCGCAGGGTGACAGGTATAGGGTTACTGACAGAATTAGACTTGGAAATGCACAGTAGCGTGTGTGAAGTTATTCAGAATGACCCTATGTGCACCTTGAATCTGATATACCCTTTTAGGGATAGATTTAAAATAGCTCTGATACAGCAGAAACCACTAAATTAGGAAATTGCTAAATTGGGAATTGTATTTCAACCCAGAACAAAAAATGTGCTTTGACGGACACTAAATAACTTGACCAGCCACAGCAGTAACGACAGATTTAGCTGGATATAAATTTGAGGCCTAGTATTTAGGCGCAGGGTGACAGGTATAGGGTTACTGACAGAATTAGACTTGGAAATGCACAGTAGCGTGTGTGAAGTTATTCAGAATGACCCTATGTGCACCTTGAATCTGATATACCCTTTTAGGGATAGATTTAAAATAGCTCTGATACAGCAGAAACCACTAAATTAGGAAATTGCTAAATTGGGAATTGTATTTCAACCCAGAACAAAAAATGTGCTTTGACGGACACTAAATAA
The DNA here is from genome assembly GCF_014858855.1 of Bufo gargarizans. Lineage (NCBI taxonomy): Eukaryota > Metazoa > Chordata > Amphibia > Anura > Bufonidae > Bufo > Bufo gargarizans. Next base: position 425,274,551 of record NC_058081.1, on the reverse strand, counting down.
CTTGACCAGCCACAGCAGTAACGACAGATTTAGCTGGATATAAATTTGAGGCCTAGTATTTAGGCGCAGGGTGACAGGTATAGGGTTACTGACAGAATTAGACTTGGAAATGCACAGTAGCGTGTGTGTGAAGTTATTCAGTCTGTCACATCACCCCCATGCATACCAGGGAAACTGTCTGAGCCTCAAGTTATGCAGCAGTCTCTTATGCTGTTTGAAGACTCCGCTGGCAGGGTTTCCCAAGGGCATCCACCCAGCCCTTCCCCAGCGGTGGAAGACATAGAATGCACTGACGCACAACCACTTATGTTTCCTGATGATGAGGACATGGGAATACCACCTCAGCATGTCTCTGATGATGACGAAACACAAGTGCCAACCGCTGCGTCTTTCTGCAGTGTGCAGACTGAACAGGAGGTCAGGGATCAAGACTGGGTGGAAGACGATGCAGGGGACGATGAGGTCCTAGACCCCACATGGAATGAAGGTCGTGCCACTGACTTTCACAGTTCGGAGGAAGAGGCAGTGGTGAGACCGAGCCAACAGCGTAGCAAAAGAGGGAGCAGTGGGCAAAAGCAGAACACCCGCCGCCAAGAGACTCCGCCTGCTACTGACCGCCGCCATCTGGGACCGAGCACCCCAAAGGCAGCTTCAAGGAGTTCCCTGGCATGGCACTTCTTCAAACAATGTGCTGACGACAAGACCCGAGTGGTTTGCACGCTGTGCCATCAGAGCCTGAAGCGAGGCATTAACGTTCTGAACCTTAGCACAACCTGCATGACCAGGCACCTGCATGCAAAGCATGAACTGCAGTGGAGTAAACACCTTAAAAACAAGGAAATCACTCAGGCTCCCCCTGCTACCTCTTCTGCTGCTGCCGCCTCGGCCTCTTCTGCTGCTGCCGCCGCCTCGGCCTCTTCCTCCGCCTCTGGAGGAACGTTGGCACCTGCCGCCCAGCAAACAGGGGATGTACCACCAACACCACCACCTCCGTCACCAAGCATCTCAACCATGTCACACGGCAGCGTTCAGCTCTCAATCTCACAAACATTTGAGAGAAAGCGTAAATTCCCACCTAGCCACCCTCGATCCCTGGCCCTGAATGCCAGCATTTCTAAACTACTGGCCTATGAAATGCTGTCATTTAGGCTGGTGGACACAGACAGCTTCATGTCGCTTGCTGTCCCACAGTATGTTGTTCCTAGCCGGCACTACTTCTCCAAGAGAGCCGTGCCTTCCCTGCACAACCAAGTATCCGATAAAATCAAGTGTGCACTGCGCAACGCCATCTGTGGCAAGGTTCACCTAACCACAGATACGTGGACCAGTAAGCACGGCCAGGGACGCTATATCTCCCTAACTGCACACTGGGTAAATGTAGTGGCAGCTGGGCCCCAGGCGGAGAGCTGTTTGGCGCACGTCCTTCCGCCGCCAAGGATCGCAGGGCAACATTCTTTGCCTCCTGTTGCCACCTCCTCCTTCTCGGCTTCCTCCTCCTCTTCTTCCACCTGCTCATCCAGTCAGCCACACACCTTAACCACCAACTTCAGCACAGCCCGGGGTAAACGTCAGCAGGCCATTCTGAAACTCATATGTTTGGGGGACAGGCCCCACACCGCACAGGAGTTGTGGCGGGGTATAGAACAACAGACCGACGAGTGGTTGCTGCCGGTGAGCCTCAAGCCCGGCCTGGTGGTGTGCGATAATGGGCGAAATCTCGTTGCAGCTCTGGGACTTGCCGGTTTGACGCACATCCCTTGCTTGGCGCATGTGCTGAATTTGGTGGTGCAGAAGTTCATTCACAACTACCCCGACATGTCAGAGCTGCTGCATAAAGTGCGGGCCGTCTGTTCGCGCTTCCGGCGTTCACATCCTGCCGCTGATCGCCTGTCTGCGCTACAGCGTAACTTCGGCCTTCCCGCTCACCGCCTCATATGCGACGTGCCCACCAGGTGGAACTCCACCTTGCACATGCTGGACAGACTGTGCGAGCAGCAGCAGGCCATAGTGGAGTTTCAGCTGCAGCACGCACGGGTCAGTCTCACTACGGAACAGCACCACTTCACCACCAATGACTGGGCCTCCATGCGAGACCTGTGTGCCCTGTTGCGCTGTTTCGAGTACTCCACCAACATGGCCAGTGGCGATGACGCCGTTATCAGCGTTACAATACCACTTACAATACCACTCAGGGCGATGATGGAAGAGGGGGTGGCCCAGGAGGAGGAGGAGGAGGAAGAGGGGTCATTTTTAGCACTTTCAGGCCAGTCTCTTCGAAGTGACTCAGAGGGAGGTTTTTTGCAACAGCAGAGGCCAGGTACAAATGTGGCCAGCCAGGGCCCACTACTGGAGGACGAGGAGGACGAGGATGAGGAGGAGGTGGAGGAGGATGAGGATGAAGCATGGTCACAGCGGGGTGGCACCCAACGCAGCTCGGGCCCATCACTGGTGCGTGGCTGGGGGGAAAGGCAGGACGATGACGATACGCCTCCCACAGAGGACAGCTTGTCCTTACCTCTGGGCAGCCTGGCACACATGAGCGACTACATGTTGCAGTGCCTGCGCAACGACAGCAGAGTTGCCCACATTTAACGTGTGCAGACTACTGGGTTGCCACCCTGCTGGATCCACGCTAAAAAGACAATGTGCCCACCTTACTTCCTTCACTGGAGCGTGATAGGAAGATGCGCGAGTACAAGCGCACGTTGGTAGACGTGCTACTGAGAGCATTCCCAAATGTCACAGGGGAACAAGTGGAAGCCCAAGGGCAAGGCAGAGGAGGAGCAAGAGGTCGCCAAGGCAGCTGTGTCACGGCCAGCTCCTCTGAGGGCAGGGTTAGCATGGCAGAGATGTGGAAAAGTTTTGTCAACACGCCACAGCTAAACTGCACCACCACCTGATACGCAACGTGTTAGCAGGAGGCAACATTTCACTAACATGGTGGAACAGTACGTGTGCACACCCCTCCACGTACTGACTGATGGTTCAGCCCCATTCAACTTCTGGGTCTCTAAATTGTCCACGTGGCCAGAGCTAGCCTTCTATGCCTTGGAGGTGCTGGCCTGCCCGGCGGCCAGCGTTTTGTCTGAACGTGTATTCAGCACAGCAGGAGGCGTCATTACAGACAAACGCAGCCGCCTGTCTACAGCCAATGTGGACAAGCTGACGTTCATAAAAATGAACCAGGCATGGATCCCACAGGACCTGTCCATCCCTTGTGCAGATTAGACATTAACTACCTCCCCTTAACCATATATTATTGTACTCCAGGGCACTTCCTCATTCAATCCTCTTTTTATTTTCATTTTACCATTATATTGCGGGGCAACCCAAAGTTGAATGAACATCTCCTCTGTCTGGGTGCCGGGGCCTAAATATATGCCAATGGACTGTTCCAATGTTGGGTGACGTGAAGCCTGATTCTCTGCTATGACATGCAGACTGATTCTCTGCTGACATGAAGCCAGATTCTCTGTTACGGAACCTCTCTCCTCTGCCTGGGTGCTGGGCCTAAATATATGACAATGGACTGTTGCAGTGGTGGCTGACGTGAAGCCTGATTCTCTGCTATGACATGCAGACTGATTCTCTGCTGACATGAAGCCAGATTCTCTGTTACGGGACCTCTCTCCTCTGCCTGGGTGCTGGGCCTAAATATATGACAATGGACTGTTGCAGTGGTGGCTGACGTGAAGCCTGATTCTCTGCTATGACATGCAGACTGATTCTCTGCTGACATGAAGCCAGATTCTCTGTTACGGGACCTCTCTCCTCTGCCTGGGTGCTGGGCCTAAATATATGACAATGGACTGTTACAGTGGTGGCTGACGTGAAGCCTGATTCTCTGCTATGACATGCAGACTGATTCTCTGCTGACATGAAGCCAGATTCTCTGTTATGGGACCTCTCTCCTCTGCCTGGGTGCCTGGGCCTAAATATATGCCAATGGACTGTTGCAGTGGTGGCTGACGTGAAGCCTGATTCTCTGCTATGGGACCTCTCTCCAATTGATATTGGTTAATTTTTATTTATTTTATTTTTATTCATTTCCCTATCCACATTTGTTTGCAGGGGATTTACCTACATGTTGCTGCCTTTTGCAGCCTTCTAGCTCTTTCCTGGGCTGTTTTACAGCCTTTTTAGTGCCGAAAAGTTCGGTTCCCCATTGACTTCAATGGGGTTCGAGTTCGGGACGAAGTTCGGATCGGGTTCGGATCCCGAACCCGAACATTTCCGGGAAGTTCGGCCGAACTTCTCGAACCCGAACATCCAGGTGTCCGCTCAACTCTAATTGTCAGCAGTACATAACATTATGCTTTCTGCCTGCCGCAGTTCTCTTAAAATATTGATATTTAAAATATGCTATTTAAGCCTCTTTGTGCTATGAGGGCATTAATTCAGCACCTAGAGTCTCGTTCTACTTGCATTTTTCAACGCCCATGTCCATAGCTTGACATCCTTGTTCTCCGCATAGTCATCATTATCCCGCACATGCGTCGTCCCGAGTAGTATACGGTGCAGGCGCATTGAGTGAAGGACGCTCGTCTAATGCCAGCTTCCTGAATGCACCTGCAACGATTACCTTACAGGCCTCCCCACCAGGCCTGCCTGGCAGCAACCTAGTGCCTTTCAATCACTGTACCTGCACCGAATACTAAACAGGACGGTGCAAGCGCATGATTAGGATGACGATGCCGAAAAGAAGGACGTCAATCAAGTGTAAGTTGGCTTTCTTAATAGGAGAGTAGACCGAGGTTCTAGGTGCGGCTTTAATGCTATCCCAGCACCTAGAGGCTTTATTAGCATATGATAAAAGTATATTTTTTTTAAGAGAACCACAGTATTGAAGGGAGTATAATTTGTAATTGAAATACCCCATCATAAACTTTATATGGTAATAAAAATAATATACACAGACAGTGACTGCGACAAACTTTCTAATCTTATTTTTGTATGTTTACTTTTTTAGCTATCTAAAAAAATATTTAAATAAAATTTCCACAAATCTCTCATATTATTGTAGCTAGGTGGAAGAATTCTACTATTAGGCCTCATGCACACAACCGTTGTTGTGTTCTGTTCCGCAAAATGGGGTTACGTTGTTCCGTTTTTGTTTCCGTGTGTCTTCCTTTATTTTTGGAGGACCACCAGACATAAAGGAAAGTAAAAAAAAGTCTAAGACAGGTTTACCATGCAAATCATAGGAAAAAAATGGACACGGACACGGATGACAATCTTGTGTGCCTCCATGTTTTTTTGCGGTCCCATTGACTTGAATGGGTCCGCGAACCATTTTCCGCGAAAATAATAGGACATAGGACAGGTTGTATTTTTTTTACGGACTGGAACTGCGGATCACGGACACGGATGGCAAACGTTGCATTAGCCGAGTTTTCAATGGACCCATTGAAAGTCAATGGGTCCGCAGAAAATCACGAAAAATGGCATGAATCTGCCTGTCAGGATATTGCTACCAAACAGCATTTTTGACACGCAACACTTAAGTTTTACAAGGCCACATTTTTAAATCCACATTTATCATTTATATTAAATAAAACAGTATACTATATGTTTATATAAATTGAACTGCGCGTTCAGTGATCTGTTAACATACAGTACAAGTTGAATAAACTACTATACGCTTTTAGTAATTTGTGTTTGAGCGTTAATCGCAGACTAAAGATGGTGTATAATGGCAAAATGAAGATTGTATTCATTCTATAGCAACATAACCATTAGTATTTACTGTATTTCAGTTAACCATTCCTCAGTTTGCTACCTGTAGTTAGCACCTAATGCACACATAGTGTTAGTAGTTCCAAATGGAGTTTCATGATTTAATCAAACATTGCAATTGTAATGGCGATACTGTTTACGTAGTAGTCCAAACTAATTGTACATAAACTGGATATTGCAATAAAAGTTTATTTGTCATTTTGTTTAAAATTAAGAACTATTGTTGTAAGAGCAATTGCACCGTTGCACCAATTGTTTAAATTTTAAATATAAATAGATCTGTTTTTCCTTCAAGAACAGCACATCTGAACAAGATGTCTTCAGCTTGACTGTGTACTTTGTAAATCTAATACAGTTTCATTTTTTCTAATTAGATAATACATGTAATTAAAATAATATACAACACATGTAACAGACTTTAAAAATAAAACTTGAAACTTTATTGTCCTATATAATATTTTTTTTGTAACTTATTGAATAGCAGTACTTTATTTTTTTATAGGAATCAATTTTTTCAAAATATTTATATTTTAAAATATATATATATATATATATATAAATAACTTAACAACAACAAGAAATCCAAATTTTACAAATGTAGCTAAATTGGTTTAGATTTACTCAAAAGTTATAAATTCAGCTGCATGTTCTCTCCAAGGTTTATATCCAAGATACAGTAAATCAGGATTGTCGGGTGGTAATAATTCAATTAAGAATTATTAATTATGGTCATAAAAATCATTAACCATAAAAAAAAAATTATAAAATGTTTTCATAAATTCTTAAAATCATGACCTGGTGAATTGTAGACAACCTAATTGATACAATTCACATCTGAGTCCGACTATTTCCTCAGATAAATAAGTTCTTTTTGACGTGAGATGACGTTAATGATAAAACATGTAGTTCTGCATTATACAATAATACACAGGTTTTATAAAAATATGCAGATTTATTGGTTACAAGATTATACACATATATAAGTAAATAAACACAGTGATACATGCAAATGAATATATATATAGCGTTAATATAAAGCATTACAAGCTTGACAATACATGTGAGTGGAAATAACTTGTCACATTATAACCAAGCTATTATTAGGTTAGGATATCAAAGTAGGAACATAAGTTATATACATTACCACTGTTCAGAGAAAGCCTCATGATATCAGGACGGGCCTGTCTAATCCTAGACATCAATATGGAATGCTGAATACATTCTTCCCCCCTCTAACCAACTACACATCACATGACTTCAGGCATGGGCAAATCCATTCAAGGATATAGCTTAGAAAAGATAACTGTATCCTTCCGCCCCATCCTGGACTATTTTTTCACATATATGACTTTGGTAAGATTATTAAGACAAATAACAGGGATCTAGTATCATTGCTAGATCATATCTTAAATGGGAAGGACTTTGAAATATGTCTTTCCTGTGTGTCAAGGAACCATGAACCAGACGTACAACAAGAGATAAGTGGAAATAAGAAGGCTTTATTGAAAATCAAGCTGTAAGGCAAAAGTCCAAACGGATGGCTAAACCGAAGCAGGGTCTTGCGAAGCCAGAGGTCAGGAACCAGGAGGGTAATCAGACGAAGCCTGGATCAGGAACCAGCAGGGTAGTCAGACGAAGCCTGGATCAGGAACCAGCAGGGTAGTCAGACGAAGCCAGGATCAGGAACCAGAAGCAGCAGCAGTCTTAGAAGCATGTGAACACAGGAGGACCAAGCAAGGAACTGAAGCCACAGACCTCCTATATATGAGCTAGGCATCCAGCTCCTCCCAGTGGGAAGGAGAAGCCGCCGGGTGGGAGGCTACAAGAAACCCAGAAACCAAGATGGCCGCCAGCACATGTCAAACGAAGGAGAACAGCAGAAGGTAAGACCATGACAGTACCTCCCCCTCAAGGGCCCCTCCTCCGCGGAGTAAAGAACGGTTTCTGAGGGAAGCGTGCGTGGAAGGCTCGGAGCAAGGCAGGAGCATGGACATCTGCGGAGGGAACCCAGGAACGCTCCTCTGGACCATAACCACGCCAATGGACCAAAAACTGCACCCGACCGCGGACCAGGCGTGAGTCCAGGATATTGCTCACCTCATACTCCTCACGATTGCCCACTTGGACCGGACGAGGCCGAGGAACCGAGGAAGTGAAACGATTACACACCAGTGGCTTCAACAGGGAGACATGAAACACGTTGGAGATCCGCATGCCAGGAGGAAGCGCAAGGGCATAGGCTACCGGGTTTACCCTGCGAAGCACTCGGAAGGGACCAACAAAGCGAGGCGCCAGCTTGGGAGTGGGCACTCGAAGGTTGAGGTTGCGGGTGGACAACCATACGCGGTCTCCGACCTGGTAGGAAGGAGCGGGCGCTCGTCTGCGATCAGCCTGGAGTCTCTGGCGCTGCGCAGAGACCTCAAGGGACCTCTGGATCTGTACCCAAGAAGCACGTAGGACGGAAAGGTGATCCTCCACAGCCGGAATATCCTGGGGAGAGAATACCTCCGGTAACACGGCAGGTTGGAACCCATAATTGGCCATGAAGGGAGACGTCCCAGAGGAAGAGTTCACCGCCGTGTTCCTGGCAAACTCAGCCCAAGGCAGGAGGTCAACCCAATTGTCTTGGTGATCGGAGACATAGCAACGAAGGAATTGCTCCAAGGCCTGATTGGATCGTTCTGCGGCCCCATTGGACTGAGGGTGGTAGGCCGAGGAGAAAGAGAGATGAATCCCCAACTGGGAGCAAAAGGAGCGCCAGAACCTGGACACGAACTGACTCCCCCGATCCGACACAATCTCCTTGGGCAAACCGTGCAACCGGAAGACCTCCCTGGCAAAAATCGTGGCCAACTCTTGTGCAGAGGGTAACTTCTTGAGAGGAACACAGTGGCACATTTTGGAAAACCGATCCACAATCATGAGAATGACCGTATGGCCTCGGGATGCAGGGAGGTCCACAATGAAATCCATCCCCAGGTGTGACCATGGACGCTCCCCGGTGGCTATGGGTTGCAAAAGGCCCAACGGACGGTGCCGAGGGGACTTACTCTGGGCACAAACGGAGCATGCGGCGATGTCGGAACGTAGAGAAGGCCACCAGAACAGACGTGAAACAGCCCAGGACAGCTGATTCTTTCCAGGATGCCCCGCGGCCTTGGAGTTATGGTAGGTTCGCAACAACCGAGTGCGCAACTCCTCAGGCACAAAACATCTGCCGTTGTGTCTCCCAGAGGGAGCACCAGATTGAGCCGCCAAAATCTGCTCACCCAGGGGAGAGGTCAGGCTGGTGCGAATGGCGGCCAGGATCTGATTCGGAGGTATGACCGAAGTCGGAATCGACTCCTCCCCGGACAGCTCGGAGTACTGCCGTGATAAGGCATCCGCTCTGATGTTCTTGGAACCGGGTAGGTAGGAGACCACGTAATTAAAACGTGACAAGAACAGAGCCCATCTGGCCTGACGTGGTGTCAATCTCTTGGCCTCAGAGAGGTAGGTCAGATTCTTGTGGTCCGTCAGGATGAGAACCGGAACCACCGAGCCCTCGAGCAAGTGCCTCCATTCTTTAAGGGCCTGCACGATGGCCAATAACTCCCTGTCACCAATCTGATAGTTGCACTCCGCGGAAGACAGTTTCCGGGAGTAAAACCCACAAGGAAGCAGAGGACCCTCTGGTGTTCTACGCTGAGACAGAAGGGCGCCTACTCCCGTCTCAGACGCGTCCACCTCGAGGACAAAAGGCAACCCAGGGTTGGGATGCGACAGAATCGGAGCCGACACAAAGGCGGACTTTAGAGCCTCAAAAGCTCGGATGGCCTCGAGCGGCCAGGCCTGGGGATTACTGCCCTTCCTGGTCAGATCCGTGAGAGGCTTGGCTAGCATGGAAAAGTCCCTGATGAACTTCCGATAATAATTGGCGAAGCCCAAAAAGCGCTGCAGGGCACGAAGACCACTGGGCTGGGGCCACTGTAAGACAGCCGAAACCTTCTCAGGATCCATGGAGAGCCCCTCAGCGGAAATGATGTAACCTAAGAAGGTTACCTGGGATCGGTGAAATTCGCATTTCTCAAGCTTACCAAACAGCTTGTTCTCTCGTAACCGTTGCAACACTCGTCTGACATCCAGAATGTGGGCCTCCATGGATTCAGAATATACCAAGATGTCATCCAAATAGACCACCACACACTGCTGCAACAGGTCACGGAAAACATCGTTGATGAATTCCTGGAAGACTGCGGGCGCATTGCACAACCCAAAGGGCATAACCAAGGATTCATAAAGACCGGTCCTGGTGTTAAACGCGGTCTTCCACTCATCGCCCGCCTTGATCCTTACCAGGTTATATGCCGCCCTCAGGTCGAGTTTGGTAAAGACCGTGGCCCCTTTGAGGCGATCGAACAGCTCGGAAATCAAGGGTATCGGGTAAGCGTTCTTGATCGTGATGCGATTGAGACCCCTGTAATCGATGCAAGGCCTCAACTCACCGCCCTTCTTTTTCACAAAGAAAAATCCAGCCCCTGCCGGGGACGAGGATTTGCGAATGTGTCCGCGTGAAAGCGCCTCCCTCACGTACTCCTCCATGGCCTCATTCTCCGCTACCGACAGTGGATAGACTTTGCCACGAGGAGGAACGGCACCAGATTGTAACTCTATGGCACAATCGTATGGGCGGTGCGGAGGTAGGGCAACCGCACGCACCTTATCGAATACATCCCGGTACTCCTCGTATTCAGGAGGCAACAGAGAGTCCGAGGAAGTACACAGCAACTTGACAGACCCATGGATGCAACTAGCCCCACACTGCGGTGACCACGAGAGGATCTCGGCCGACCTCCAATCGAAAGTCGGATTATGCTTCTGGAGCCAGGGGTACCCCAAGACCACCGAGTAGTGTGGAGACGAAATAACCTGGAGACAGACCGACTCTCTGTGAACGGCACCAATGGCCATCCCCACTGGAAGGGTCTCATGAGTCACGTGTTGCGGCAGAAGGGGTCTGCCGTCTATCGCCTCAAGAGCCAGTGGGGAACCTCGAGGCTGCAGGGGAATGGAATTGGCGGCAGCGAACACACTATCAATGAACAAACCACCAGCACCAGAGTCCACCAACGCCTGAGTCGTCACCGAGCCCCCGACCCAGGAGAGGACAACAGTAATCAGTGGTTTGTCAACACGGGAAACCGGGGACGAGGAGACTCCACCCAAGATCTGCCCCCGACAGGATCTCAGGTGCGAGCGTTTCCCGGACGGTTCGGGCATGCCAACCGAAAATGCCCACCGAGACCACAGTACATGCATCGGCCCTCGCGTCTCCGGAGTGCCCTCTCCCCCTCGGACAGGCGAGCAAACCCCAGCTGCATGGGTTCACCCCCAGACAAGTCATCCCCAGGAGGCGTGGGAGGAGAGGGAGGCACGGGTGGGACAGCAAACGTAGGCGCCAATCTGTTAGAAGACCTCCGCAGGCTCTCCTTAAAGGAAGGTCTCTCCCTGAGTCTGGTGTCAATCAAAATCAGGAAAGAAATAAGAGACTCGAGCTCCACTGGTAGGTCCTTAGCTGCAACCTCATCCTTCAAGGCATCCGAGAGACCATGAGAGAAAGCAGCGACCAGAGCCTCATTATTCCAGCCCACCTCTGCTGCCAGGGTACGAAACTCAATGGCGTATTCAGCTACGGATCGTGAACCCTGTCTGATGGACATAAGGAGCTTCGCAGCAGAGGCAGCACGAGCCGGCACATCGAATACCTTCCGAAGAGAAGCAACAAAACCGGAAAACTCGGCAACCACCGGATTGTTGTTCTCCCATAAAGGGCTGGCCCAGGCCAAGGCCTTGTCCGAGAGCAGCGAGATCAAGAAGCCCACCTTTGATCTCTCAGTAGGAAAGGCATGTGGCAGCAACTCAAAATAAATGCCCACCTGGTTAAGGAAACCTCGGCACTGAGTTGGCTCTCCCCCAAAGCGCTGTGGAAGGGGGGCAGAACCGGTCATACCCCGAAACACCGCAGGCGCAGCAACAGGTGTCGTGGTAGACTCTGGCGCAACAATTGGAGCGGCAGTAGGAGCGGGCCCAGGAGCGACAACCGACCCATCGTCAACGGAAGCTAAATGAGCCGTGCGTTCAAGCAGGGTTTGCAACGCCACAGCGAACCGACCCAACAGGTGATCCTGCTGATCAAGTCTGGCAACCAGCGTAGGTAGCGAGGATGGCCCTGTACCGTCAGAATTCATGGCTTGGTCCTAATGTCAAGGAACCATGAACCAGACGTACAACAAGAGATAAGTGGAAATAAGAAGGCTTTATTGAAAATCAAGCTGTAAGGCAAAAGTCCAAACGGATGGCTAAACCGAAGCAGGGTCTTGCGAAGCCAGAGGTCAGGAACCAGGAGGGTAATCAGACGAAGCCTGGATCAGGAACCAGCAGGGTAGTCAGACGAAGCCTGGATCAGGAACCAGCAGGGTAGTCAGACGAAGCCAGGATCAGGAACCAGAAGCAGCAGCAGTCTTAGAAGCATGTGAACACAGGAGGACCAAGCAAGGAACTGAAGCCACAGACCTCCTATATATATGAGCTAGGCATCCAGCTCCTCCCAGTGGGAAGGAGAAGCCGCCGGGTGGGAGGCTACAAGAAACCCAGAAACCAAGATGGCCGCCAGCACATGTCAAACGAAGGAGAACAGCAGAAGGTAAGACCATGACACTGTGGGAATCCATCACTTAGCTTGGCGAAGAATGTTCTAAAAAAAATATATATATATATATATATATATATGCAATTATTTAATGCTTTGCTAGATTATGAGTCTTGGTTCTTCTGCAGGTAGAATGAAGCCTCACAATATCCTAAAACTACATCTCAATATGGAGATGATCAATTAATTATTTATTTATTCGCTAATCTAGATGGTATAATTTCACCCACACTATCAAATTAGTCTTAATAAAATGAAATATAATTTTCTGTGTCTCTTACCAAGTCCTAGTAGAAATGTCACTTCTGCTCCTAGGAAAGCTGGGTGGTCCATCATAGCACATCTCACCATGGCTTCCATCTTGATAGACCCCTCTAAAGAGCTTAACTTCTCTTTCCTCTCTTTCTTGTGTGTCTCCCCGTGTCCCCCCTGTGTATGGTTTATGATCACAAACTTATCAGTTAGACACACCTTCCTAATTTGGAAGTTTCCAATCATAGTCGGATGGGCGTGACTATTGATAAGAAATGACATCATAACCTTACCCAGAATGCACTTTTGCTACTGTTGTAGTGTCACCTATTGATACCTAGGTGGCACTGCTGTGTAAGCTATTTGCATCATAGTATAAAGGGTTAACTTCTGTAAGTCTGAATAAAGGTATAATATACATTTTGACCTTAAAAGCTTTAATTCAAGGGTATAGGGATTAACTCTGACACTTGTAGCAATTAGAGACAGACCTCTAGGCGTCTCTCTGAATGTTTCTCACACATTTTTTTGTGTATCGTAAATAACTTCAATGGCTTTGTTTTCTCAGAGATATCAGTACCTCCTCTCATACCAAAGAGGTAAATAATTGTTACAAAACACACATCTTCACAGACATTCTTTTAGAGACAAATATTCTCCTAATGAGAATTATATATAATATACTGGATACATGTTGTCTTCATCACATATAACAGTATAATATATATTATATGTTCTACTGATTGTCTTATGCTAAGGACTAAGGCTTATTAAATGAATACATACATAGTATATATTTGCTTTATTGATAAATGCCTAATTGTTGAGGTAATTATCACCAGCTGCATAGAGCTTATCTTTATCTTCCGTCATAAATTTAAAAGTAGATAAGAAGGCCTCTTCTCAGACTGGTACATTCATGAGAAGAATAACGCTAAAAAGTAGAAACCTTCGTGTGACCTTACTTTTCGTGTAACTATAGTCGAGCATGGCTCTTAAAGGGAATGAACATTCATCTTGACTAAAATAATTGGATATCAATGCATTTACCTATGAAAAGGCACAACAGGATCTGGAAAAGAATTTTGTACACTGTTGACTGCACATGAAGGAATAGGTAATCGATTTCCAGCACCAAGGTATCCATGAATCCAGCCGGTAAAATATCTGTAGGCAGTTTTTCTTCAAAATCTAAAAGGTATAGACAACATTCCAATTATAACAATAAAATTAAAGAAAAAATTAAATCAACAATTTGAAAACAAAAAATGTACCTGTTCAAATCCTTTCCAGGAGGTTCATCTAGTACGATTCCCTAAGATCTTAAATTTATAGTAACTGTCTCTACTCTTTTACAATATAAATATAAAAGAATTCATGCTAAGTTATGCAATTAAGACCTTGCAAGAATGGATCTGCATTTGCAATTTCTTTGCAATACACTGAATCTATATTGGTTGTCATTGGAATGCAGTTCCTACACTCATACCAATACGCACTACCTATTCTGTTTTCCTCTTCTGTTTCTTGAAAAATGATGTAATTTAAATTCTCAGATCTTAATGGATTATCCTGAAAAGATGCTGTAATTGCTGTAATAGAACTGTATAGTTGGTTCATTTTAGCTAATAAAGCTTCCAACTGCAAAAAAAAAAAAAAAAAAAGAGAAAATAATATCATTTATGCTGTTGTCACTATCAATAAACAAAGATAAATGAGATTTATGAAGAAATTATTGCTCTTTTATTAGTAAAGATATTTATAACATCTATTTCATTGTTGACATCATACAATAAATGATAAGCTTATTTAGTATATGGTTCCCATTCTCATTTTGAAAAAAATGCCTAGTCCTATTCATGAAAACCAAATTCTGACATCTTTTATTATTGACAGTTCATTTTGAAATTTGAACTACACATTCGTTGCCAGCAATATTATTATTCTAGAGATTTTCAACATATGCTATTGACTGCTGAAGCTAACACGTTATTTACATTAGGGTACTTTCATACTTGCGGCAGGACGGATCCGGCAGGTTGGTCTCCCTGTCGGATCCGTCCTTCCGCTGTTTCGCCGTATCGCCAGACTGCCGCTCCGTCCCCATTGACTATAATGGGGACGGGGGCGGAGCTCCGGCGCAGCACGGCGGGGCATGGCAAAAGCCGCTGGACCAAAAAGTCAGACATGCAGGACTTTTTAGTCCAGCACCTTTCGCCGTTCACCGCCGTGCTGCACCAGAGCTCCGCCCCGTCCGCATTATAGTCAATGGGGACAAAGCGGTGGTCCAGCGATACGGCGAAACAGCGGAAGGACGGATCCGACAGGGAGACCAGCCTGCCGGATCCGTCCTGCCGCAATTGTGAAAGTACCCTTAGTTCCAAGTGGCAATATTCTGTCCCAAAAAATTAATTCAATTTAATTTTTAAGACCTATGTTTTCTCAGAATGGGTTGTGGTCCATAGTGATCTAAGCTATGTTCTCTCTCCATTTGATCATACCTATTTATATACTACTAACATTAAGCTCTCTCCATCAATAAAATTTATTTAAAACATTAAAAATGTAATTAATAAATATTTATTAGTGGGTTTTTTTTAATTGTTAAAAATTTGCAACGTTAATAAACTTAACTACTTGAATTATTAATATGAAGCTCTACAATAGGCCACAATTCTATCACAGATTTTTACATATTTACATTACTATAAAAGATTCGAATTACCTCTTGGTCTGATGTAGCACACGGGTTATCTACATTAACCGTCCTGTTGATCTCATTGTTTACATTGCCAATTTGTTCAAGATCATTGTTAAAGTCTTGACCTGAAAATGGCTTCAAAAGAAAAAAAAACAATGTAAAAATTAATAATAAATAAAAATAAACCATTTTATAAATATATATTTGTCTTAATGACACAGGTTGAGCTGTTCCATGTACGATTTCCATCTGATTGTCCACTAAGGAAGGGGCGCAAGACCCCGAAACATGTCTGGAAATACAGAGTGAGCGTGTAATCATTTAACGAAAAAGAAAGCCAGTAACTAAAGGAGAAAAACTAAAAAGATCAGCTTGAACCCAAGGACTGGAGGAGCAGTCGCCTAATACTGACATCAACGGAGCGTCCATCCGGTCCCCTAGACAACCAGGTCATGTGGGACGCCACGCACAGGCCTAGCACACCACGTGGGATGCCGCTGGTGTGCGGCCACCTGGGAACAGCGCTGTGGTGAGACAGTGAAGAGGGGTAAGACCGGGCTCGCATATGAGCATCACAACTCGTGCAAAGAGATTGTAAGTAACGTTATTATTCAGTTCATGTGAAGTTAGTTTAATTGACTATTACGGACATCGATCAGTGAGTGTGCCGGACATCGAACTCTGTTATAATAACAACTACTGTTTAGCCTGGTCTCAGCTATAGTGTCAAAGACACAGCAACAGAATCTATACCTAACAGGCACGTCACTCTGACTGAGCTTTTGCTGTTATGTTACCATTTGTTTCATCTAATTGGGACATTGCCGTTATGCTGTCATATGCTCCATCAGTATTTATAGTGATTGGTTACGCTACCATTTGATTGGGACATTGCCGTTACGCTGTCATATGCTCCATCAGTATTTTCAGTGACTTGTGTATGTTTCAGTGACTGGTGCACGCTTCAACAGTCTCCTTATCTAGCGGGTGCACTGAGTGTTGGGGACACAGTCTCTGCACAAGTGGGGTCCTCACGCCATTCACTATTCATATGTATGTGGTACATGTATGTTTTAATACATTTTTTAGGGGTATGTTTTTAGAATATTAAAGTACAACATTATTATCATCACCGTATGTGTTTCCCTTTTGAGTGTGCCCCCTCATATTTGTTCACACTTCGATTTCCATCTGATTGTATTTGTTTTGGTCCCATGTTTATAGCGGTACACATAGTTTATAAAAAATTTTTTTTTTAGCAGGGATCGATAGTGGCTATGTTCTCTCCCCCCGACTGCCGTTCCCTATGCACACTGAGTGACAGGACAAAATGTGATGAGTTTTTCACTACCAGACTAAGGAAATAAAATTCAAAATTGTAAAACAGCAGAGTGTACCACAATATTAGAGAACACAGATACTCTATGCTTAACAGCAAGAACAACCTTGATATAACATGCTTAGTGGCATATATTCAAGAAGATTTATCTTTCTAATGCAAACTCATACTATTAACGTATCAACACATATGTCTTCCACTGCAGTTGCGAACTGTGAACTTTATGGGTTTTAGGCAACAAAAATATTTGGTTTTAAGCAGGGTGATTATAGATGTTATCATTTCAGCTGTTTACAACTATAATATTCAAATCATTCTGCTTGCCACCATAATTAGGATTTTTTTTTTTTATATAAAGCAAATTAACCTCTGTGTGCATAGTTTGGTTTACAAATGTTTCTTCTGGCGCTATAAACTATGTTTTCCCACCTCTGGCACAGACTGGCAATAGTTGATTGACAGTGCAAAGCATTGTTTGTCTACTCCAGACATGTAAAACTCGAGACTGAGAATTACGGTTCATTATTTGGATGAATACTTTTTAAAGTAAGCCGGCAGACGTCGAGCATTCCTCCATGTATGCCCCGATGCATAAAACTAAGCAGTGTCAATCAACTTTAGCCCATCGAGTACATTGGTTGAATAACACAGTTCAAAGTTGCATTACCAACGCCACCACACCTGCATCTAGAGTCTCAATTGCATTTTATAAAATACATTTTTTTTAATTTAATGCAGGAACCTGGTTGGTGGAACTTAGCAAGCATTTTATTTCCCTGTACGGTATATTACCAATACAACAATGTTTATCCACAATGAGCAAATGTAACGGATCAGGCATTGGAATCGCTCCATTAATGCAGAAATATGCCCTTTATGTATAGTATAACAGCTGATTTTGAATTTGAGTTTTAACGTTATTGTCAAACATATTATTCTTACCAATACACTGTCTCCTTCTTCTTCTACAATGCACTGTATGATTTCATAGTTGCTTGAAATCATAATTTCAGAATTTTGCCCACTGCTGATGGTCATAAACACTTCTTCATTATCGTCAACTGGAGATTCCTTAAAACGAAAAAAAAAAAAAAAATAGAATTTACAACATCGTCATGTTAATTCAATTAAACATGTCATGTATTTAGAGATTTTTATCACTCATACAAGTTTATATGGGGGATTATGTACTCAGTTCTTAATAGTTCTTGTGTTATAGACTCATATAAGAGCACAGCATTATCCATGAAGATAAAGCTTAATCACGATTGTAGAATGCCTTTTTTTGACAATTTATTTAAAATACCAACAATGTGACATAAAAATATAATCTTTAATATTTTCCTAATATGTCACAGCGACAGAACTAGTATTGGCTATCATGATAAGGGCATCATTGTACTTCTTCAATTGACAAATAAATAATGAAACTATCAATACAGCTTTAGTTAAACAATTGTTGGAAGCATATAAATGAGCTCTTTGTTTATATTTTCACTAGTCTGACTCTTAAATATGCCTTAATGATATACTTTATTTTTTTGTACAATCTGAAGCACCCTCAAATAAGAAACAACAAGGATTTTTTTAAAATAAAATACAGATATAAAAAATTTGGAAACTAAATGTTTGGTGTGTAGTTTTTTTTAAATAGAGCTGGTCTATGGATGACAATATTATGGAGCATCTGATGATGATAATATTATGGACAGAATCTGTAGATTACGCTTAATTAGGTGGTAGCTTTGAATGACACTGTTATGGTGGTCAGTGGATGACACTTTTAGGCTACTTTCACACTAGCGTTCGGGGCTCCGCTTGTGAGTTCCGTTTGAAGGCTCTCACAAGCGGCCCCGAACGGATCCGTACAGCCCCAATGCATTCTGAGTGGATGCGGATCCGCTCAGAATGCATCAGTTTGGCACCGTTTGGCCTCCGCTCCGCTCAGCAGGCGGACACCCGAACGCAGCTTGCAGCGTTTTCGTGTCCGCCTGGCCGTGCAGAGCCAAACGGATCCGTCCAGACTTACAATGCAAGTCAATGGGGACGGATCCGTTTGACGTTGACACAATATGGTGCAATTTCAAACGGATCCGTCCCCCATTGACTTTCAATGTAAAGTCAGGAGTCCCTATTAATATACCATCAGATCGGAGTTTTCTCCGATCCGATGGTATATTTTAACTTGAAGCGTCCCCATCACCATGGGAACGCCTCTATGTTAGAATATACCATCGGATTTGAGCTACATTGTAAAACTCAGATCCGACAGTATATTCTAACACAGGCGTTCCCATGGTGACGGGGACGCTTCATGTTAGAATATACTGAGAACTGTGTACATGACTGCCCCCTGCTGCCTGGCAGATGCTGCCAGGCAGCAGGGGGCAGACCCCCCCTCCTCCTGTAATTAACTTATTGGTGGCCAGTGCGGCCCCCCCTCCCTCCCCAGTATTAATTGTAGCCAGTGCGGCCCCCCTCCCTTTATATTCATCGGTGGCCAGTGCGGATTCCCAGTATTAAATATGACCAGTGCGGCCTCCCCCTCCCTCCCTCCCTCCCTCCCTCCCCAGTATTAAATATGACCAGTGCGGCCTCCCCCTCCCTCTATATTTATTGGTGGCCAGTGCGGATTCCAAGTATTATGACTAGTGCGGCCTCCCCTCTCCCCCCCCCCCTAATTAAAATCACCCCCCCCCCCCATCATTGGTGGCAGCGGAGAGTACCGATCGGAGTCCCAGTTTAAATCGCTGGGGCTCCGATCGGTTACCATGGCAGCCAAGACGCTATTGCAGTCTTGGCTGCCATGGTTACTTGGCAATAAATACAAGCATTATACTTACCTGAAGAGCTGCGATGTCTGTGACCGGCCGGGCGCTCCTCCTACTGGTAAGTGACATGTCTGTGCTATAGGCAATGCGCCACACAGACCTTTCACTTACCAGTAGGAAGAGCTCCCGGCCGGACACAGACATCGCAGCTCTTCAGGTAAGTATAATGCTTGTATTTATTGCCAAGTAACCATGGCAGCCAAGACTGCAATAGCGTCTTGGCTGCCATGGTAACCGATCGGAGCCCCAGCGATTTAAACTGGGACTCCGATCGGTACTCTCCGCTGCCACCAATGATGGGGGGGTGATTTTAATTAGGGGGGGGGAGAGGGGAGGCCGCACTGGTCATAATACTTGGAATCCGCACTGGCCGGCCACCAATGAATATAGAGGGAGGGGGGCCGCACTGGACATATTTAATACTGGGAATCCGCACAGGCCACCGATGAATATAGAGGGAGGGGGGCCGCACTGGTTACAATTAATACTGGGGAGGGAGGGGGGGGGGCCGCACTGGCCACCAATAAGTTAAATACAGGAGGGGGGGGTCTGCCCCCTGCTGCCTGGCAGCATCTGCCAGGCAGCAGGGGGCAGTCATGTACACAGTTCTCAGTATATTCTAACTTGAAGCGTCCCCATCACCATGGGAACGCTTCTGTGTTTAGAATATACTGTCGGATCTGAGTTTTTCAAAGTGAAAAATCAGATCTGAAATAAACAGTTATGCAAACGGATCCGTTCTGAACGGATGCAAGCGTTTGCATTATAGGAGCGGATCAGTCTGTGCAGACACCAGACGGATCCGCTCCTAACGCAAGTGTGAAAGTAGCCTAAAGCAGGGAAAATTTGTATGATGAAAGTTGCAAATTACCTGGATACTACATATGGTTGTGGTATAACGTATAGCATTGTCTACGTCATATATTTGTTCAATAATCCACATATACACTGCGATTGCATTTCGTGAGTATATACCATTGTTGAGTTATGTTGTAGTGATCAAGTAGTGTGACAACCGCCGATAGCAAGATTAGAGTCTACACAGTAAATTATTGTGCACTGTGCATCTTGTCAGAAATAAGGTCTCCAATAGATTGCAAGCACTGTCTGGTATAGTTCTGTTGGCTGAACAGATGTACACTCACCTAAAGAATTATTAGGAACACCTGTTCTATTTCTCATTAATGCGATTATCTAGTCAACTAATCACATGGCAGTTGCTTCAATGCATGTAGGGTTGTGGTCCTGGTCAAGACAATCTCCTGAACTCCAAACTGAAGGTCAGAATGGGAAAGAAAGGTGATTTAAGCAATTTTGAGCGTGGCATGGTTGTTGGTGCCAGACGGGCCGGTCTGAGTATTTCACAATCTGCTCAGTTACAGGGATTTTCACGCACAACCATTTCTAGGGTTTACAAAGAATGGTGTGAAAAGGGAAAAACATCCAGTATGCGTCAGTCCTGTGGGCGAAAATGCCTTGTTGATGCTAGAGGTCAGAGGAGAATGGGCCGACTGATTCAAGCTGATAGAAGAGCAACATTGACTGAAATAACCACTCGTTACAACCGAGGTATGCAGCAAAGCATTTGTGAAGCCAAAACACGCACAACCTTGAGGCGGATGGGCTACAACAGCAGAAGACCCCACCGGGTACCACTCATCTCCACTACAAATAGGAAAAAGAGGCTACAATTTGCACGAGCTGGACTGTTGAAGACTGGAAAAATGGTTTCTTGAACACGACAATGGGTTCACTGTACTAAAATGGCCCCCACAGTCACCAGATCTCAACCCAATAGAGCATCTTTGGGATGTGGTGGAACGGGAGCTTCGTGCCCTGGATGTGCATCCCTCAAATCTCCATCAACTGCAAGATCCTATCCTATAAATATGGGCCAACATTTCTAAAGAATGCTATCAGCACCTTGTTGAATCAATGCCACATAGAATTAAGGCAGTTCTGAAGGCAAAAGGGGGTCCAACACCGTATTAGTATGGTGTTCCTAATAATTCTTTAGGTGAGTGTATATGTTGACTTTGTTCTGTAGTATATAGTATTTAGTAAAATTTCTTTGATCTGGACCAATCTTTGGGTTCAATAACTTAACTTTTTTTATTTGTATATTGAAAAACAACATACCGTGCTTTTACAGCATGGGTACATGGCTATCTGGGAATGGGGAATCGTCGTCCAATTCCGTCATGTGCTGTCTGCCAAGTTTGAGCAGCATTCCCAGAACCATCCCATGAATATATGGGTTATTTACCAGCTAAAGATTCTCCTGCAGAATTTATGACCTTTGAATAATTTTAAATATTATTTAAAGGGATTCTGTCACCTCCCCTCAGCCAAAAAACGATTTAAAAGCAGCCATGCAGCACAGCTTACCTGGATTAAGCTGTGCTGTTTAATCTTGAAATCCGTCCAGCAGTTACTTTAAAAAACGACTTTGATCAATAAGGAAATGCGTCCTGAAGGTGCCCAGAGGGGCGTTTTTTTCTTCCTAGTGAGCCCAGTACCGCCCCTCTTTCAGTGCCCAGCCCGCCTTCCTTGTATTTTCTAACTGCCGCCCCCAGCCTGCCACAGCCTCTCCTGCCTCTCCTCCCCCTCCCTCACGCCGAACGAAGTCTCGCACAGGCGCAGTACCCACTGAGGGCTGCGCCTGTGCGATCATCAGGAGACTGAGGGCGGCAGCTTCATCTTCGTCACTGGGCATGCGCCGAGCCCAGTGACGTCCGATGCTTGCTCTTCCCTGCTGACTGAGGGAAGAGCGAGCATCGGACGTCACTGGGCTCGGCGCATGCCCAGTGACGAAGATGAAGCTGCCGCCCTCAGTCTCCTGATGATCGCACAGGCGCAGCCCTCAGTGGTTACTGCGCCTGTGCGAGACTTCGTTCGGCGTGAGGGAGGGGGAGGAGAGGCAGGAGAGGCTGTGGCAGGCTGGGGGCGGCAGTTAGAAAATACAAGGAAGGCGGGCTGGGCACTGAAAGAGGGGCGGTACTGGGCTCACTAGGAAGAAAAAAACGCCCCTCTGGGCACCTTCAGGACGCATTTCCTTATTGATCAAAGTCGTTTTTTAAAGTAACTGCTGGACGGATTTCAAGATTAAACAGCACAGCCTAATCCAGGTAAGCTGTGCTGCATGGCTGCTTTTAAATCGTTTTTTGGCTGAGGGGAGGTGACAGAATCCCTTTAATAATGATCTTGTATTCTTGGTTCTGGATTTGCTTGTTGTTGCAAAATTCGATGGCAGCATAAAGTTCTGTAATTTGAAGGTCTATCCTTGGCTTTATTGGTTGATTCTCTATCCTCAGGATAGTGAATAAATATCATATAGTCGGTGGTCCCAAAAATGGCACTCCACCTCAGTTTTCACCCAAGCAGCCACCGTGACAAGAGTATCGGAGCAGTCTATGTTCTGAGGCTCTCCTTTGGACGTAGCTACACTGTGCAGGGCAAATGATTTTTTTTTTAGTTATGTTAACCTACCATGCTCTCACTGGAGCTGCCAGAAACACCGGATTTGTTAACTGCACTGATGCATGGCCTTTAGTGGCGCCCTATCCAGTAAAATGGCAAGGGCAGCGCATAAGACCGACCATCAGAGTCGTTGACATCACATAACACAGTGCTGTGTGGCATCTTCCACCAAAATAGCCTTTACACTGCGCGATCTTGCACAGAGCAAAGGATAGCATCGTGCATAAACTGCTTTGATGCTCTTGTTAGAGGGGTTGCAAGGATGGAAATGGAGCTTTCTTTGTACTGCTTTGAACATGCACGACACCTTTAAAAAGAATATTAATTTTAACCTTCTGCTTTCTCTTGTGAGTTGGCTATCCTTTGTCTAACAACTTTTTGTCCATATAACTATAGCGATTATTTGCCAACGACGCAACTCATCTGCACTACAGCTAAACTAGTGAAAGATATGCTATTATTTCTCACACAACTGCCTGTCAGATATCCCTGCAAATAGTGTCAAAGTACCCAAAACAGTACTAACTTTCAAGTAAGTAACTTTCAAGATGTCTAAGGCTACTTTAACAACTGTGTTAGGTGCTTATCCATCAACTATTTACATAGACATATGCGCAACTATAATGCAATAGTCTTTATCCGTTCAGAATGCATCCGTTTGCATTACCTTTTAAATAACATTTCAATCTCAACATTGGCCAATTTTCAATTACTTTAAAAGTCAATGTGTAATGATCAGTTTCCAAATGTACCACATTCTGTCAGTGAAAAGTGAAACGTAACCATTTACTTACATATTAATAAAAAAAATGATATGTTTTGGTCATTTTGGTCAGACCTACATCTAAACGCTTCAAACAACATTTTTTTGTACGTCTCCATGACAGAATCCAAAACACAGGTGTGAAAGAAGCCTAATAGGTAAAATTCTATTGTTATTTTAATGGAAAACACAATTTTTCTACTTTAGATACATTAGTTATCAAATGAATAATCACAGACACATAGAATTTGGTTAACAAATTTATTTAACCTCCTAAAAATAATTGATAAATACAACTTTATTATGAAAACTTTGAACAATGTATCAACAACTAATTAGAATTCATGTATTTCAAAATAAACGTTCATCAAGTTTATATTACCGTACTGAGGGCAGTTAGTAGTTACAGAAATGTTGATTTCAGTGGTGTAACTTCACAATCATTGTTGCACAGGCAGTCTAAACAGTCCGGGCCACTTGAGAAGAGTCATGGTTTTCATTTGTTTCTAGTATTCACCTTTTATCTCTAGGAGAGAACTGTCAATGATCAGCAGATGGGTGAGAGAGATGGAGGTTATGAATAACCATGACTCTTCTCAGGTAGAATTGACTCTTTTCAAGGCCCGAGCTGCAATGATTATGATGCTGTTTATCAGCAACCACTATCTTTTATCCAATGAGTGACACACCGTTGAAATCAGCATTTCTGTCACTACTTTATACTGGCCTAAGTAAGATCAGCATAAAGTTGATGACAGGTTCCCATTAAGGTGTGCCACTTTTTCCGTTAATGAGTAGGTGATTGATATTGTAATGACTAAATTTTACACCCCTATGCTAATTGTAAACAGATTTTTTTTTTGAGTCTTAACGTTATACAAGTTTCCTGGTTTATTCTAAGTGGTTGTGTTCATTCTGCCGGCAATAGTAAAGGCTGAAGAATGTTGATTGTTGAGTATATATTACAGTTTGTTAATTCATATCTTTTAATTATTTGTTTGCCTATAAGAAACATTACCAAAATTTCAGACAGACCCTGAAAAAGAATCCGCAAACATAGAAAATTTATGTTTATTGTTTAATTCAAGTTCTTATGCCAAATGCACACGGCCGTGGAACACGCCCGTGAGCGGCCCATGGTATCCCTGCCTGAAATCCTGCTGAGAGCAGGAGCGCATGGCGTCACAGGTTGCTATGACGCTATGTGATTCATGCCGCCGCTGCACTACAGTAATACACTCGTATAGATCATATGAGTGTATTACTTTAGTCCAGCGGTGGCATTAAGCGCACGGCGTCATAGCAACCGATGACGCTGTTTGCTCCTGCTGCCAGCAGGATTTCAGGCCGGGATACCATGGAACGCTCACGGCCTTGTGCATTTGTCTTTAATGTACAACTGTTATTGGACAATATTTTATGATTTCAGCGGTGTGTCACTCAAGAACTAAAAGTAAGTGGTTGCTGAAAATCAGCATCATAATCATTACAGCCCCGGCTTTGAAAAGAGTCAAATCTACCTGAGAAGAGTTTTTGTTATTAATCATCAACTACTCTCCCGCCCATCTGCTGATGATTGACATTTCTCTCCTAGAGAGAAAGGGCGAAAACTAGATAGAAGACTGTCAGTCATCAGCATGTAGGCGGGAGAGCATGAAATATTTTTAATAACCATGACTCTTCTCAGGTGATTCTTTTCCAGGCCTAATCTGCTTTTTGCTGTTTTTGGCAACCACTTACTTTTAACTTATAAATGATAGACCGCTGAAATCAAATCGCCTGTCTCTACTTTAGTATGCCGTCAGTGTGGGCAGCATAAAGTTGATGACAGGTTCATTTTAACAGACCAAACAATGTGTTAAAAGTTTTATTGATTATTATTTTTTTTGTTAATTTTTATTTGATGTATGTAATTTTTTTTTTTTAATAATTGTAGTACAATGAGAAGTGTTTAATAATTAATTTAAAATGTAATTTATTCAGTTATATATGGTTTAGGCTAAATTATTTTAAATTTATTTGAAACATAGATCGTTATGTTTACTATGCCAAATTAAGGCATTCTGTTATCGGATTTTACCCACTCTAGTAAAGCATATGTACATGTCCGTCCAGAATAATAGTATATGCTTTAGATACCATTATTATCTCCAATTTTTGCTATATTAATTCAGAAATGTGTTCTTTTTATATGTAAATAAATCAGATAAGGTGCCAAAGGGGAGTTTCTTTAACCACCTCAGCTCCCCTAGCTTAACCACCTCCCGACCGCCTAACGCACCGATGCGTCCGGGAGGTGGTTGATTTACTCCTCCTGGACGCATCGGCGCGTCATCTCACGAGACGCGAGATTTCGTCACAGCCGGCCCGCGCATGCGCATCGCGGGCTGGCATTTCGTCGAGGAGTATTTCGTCAGCAACCTGCCAGCCAATGATCGCGGCTGGCAGGTTGCTGATTTTTTAAAAAACTATCGGAGGCCATATATCAGATCATATTTGTAAATATGATCTGTTATATGGCTGGCCTGCTCCTCTGCTGGTTCTTTTCGTCGGTTGGATCCAGCAGAGAAGCAGGCTACACAGTGAGTACACCAAACACCTCATACTAGCCCCACATCACCCCCCTGAACCCCTATTAACCCTTTGATCACCCATTTGATCGCCCCTGTCAATCACTAGTGAAAGGAAAAAAGTGATCAGTGCAAACTGTCACTTTTTTTTTTCACTGGTATTGACCGTTAGGTTTTAGGTATAGTTTAGGCCCCTTTGTTAGGTAGTTTAGGGATCAGTTAGCGCCCAGCCCACCGCACCGCAGTCACTGATTCGCTGATTAGCGTATCGCTAATCAGCATTTGTACTTTTATAGTATCTGGAAGTGATCAAAACTGATCATGGTCAGATCTATAATTGTATTAGTGCCACTTTAGGTTCGCCCTCCACCCAAAACGCAGTGTTTGCCCGATCAGGCCTGATCGGTCGCCCACACGTGCGTTCACCCACGCCCGCCCCACCGCAGTGACAAAATTTATTTTTTTTTGATCACTGCACATTCACTTTACACGCTGCGGCGATAAAAAAATCTGTTTTGATATTTTTTATCAACCGCAGCGGCCTCCGGTACTTCGCTAGCCTCCTATTTGTAAGACAGGCTTGCTTTTTTTTCTTGGGTAGTCTCAGGGAATACCCCTAAATTTAGTTGCCCACATGTCAAACAGGGGGTATTCTTCTGAAGAGGCCTACAGGCTTCTGACCCAGTCGGATGAGGAATGGGAACCCTCATCTGATGAATCTAGCGGGTCAGAATACGAACCTATAGAAAGCAATGGCTCTCTGACCCAAAGTTTGGACGAGGAGGCTGAGGTCCCTGATAGCACCAGGCGTACCCGGCCCCGTGTCGCTAGACCGCAGGTTGCGCAGGATCCGCTTCAAGAGCAGCAGAGTGGGGCTGGTGCTGTCGGATTACGTGGTGAGGCATACACAAGCAGCCCAGCCCTTCCTGGACCTAGTACCAGCACTGCCGTAGAACATGGTGAAGTAGCGAGCACCAGAAGGGCAGTTGAAGCTGGTACGGTGGCACGTGCATTAGTGACCCCGTCGCAGCCACCGCAAAGACGTACCCGTAGAGCCCCTAGAATCCCTGAGGTGCTGGCAAACCTTGATTGGCAGTCCCCAACTTCAGCCGCACCTGTAGTTCCCCCTTTCACCGCCCAGTCTGGAGTTCGGGTTGAGACAGCTCAGATCGGTTCGGCCCTGGGATTTTTTGAGCTGTTCTTGACTGCGGAGCTCTTAGACTTAGTTGTGGCAGAGACAAACCGGTATGCCACACAATTTATAACCACTAACCCGGGAAGCTTTTATGCCCAGCCTTTCCGGTGGAAACCAGTCCAAGTTTCCGAAATTAAAACTTTTTTGGGCCTTCTCCTCAACATGGGTCTAACTAAAAAGCATGAATTGCGGTCATATTGGTCCACGAACCCAATTCATCACATGCCCATGTTCTCTGCTGCTATGTCCAGGACACGATTTGAGACCATCCTGCGTTTCCTGCACTTTAGTGATAACAGCACCTCCCGTCCCAGAGGCCACCCAGCTTTTGACCGGCTCCACAAAATTCGGCCCCTCATAGACCATTTCAACCTGAAATTTGCAGATATGTATACCCCAGAGCAAAACATCTGCGTAGACGAGTCCCTGATACATTTTACCGGGCGCCTTGGCTTCAAACAATACATCCCAAGCAAGCGCGCCCGGTATGGGGTCAAATTGTATAAGCTCTGTGAAAGGGCCACAGGCTATACCCACAAATTTTGTGTCTATGAGGGAAAAGATCAGACCCTGGAGCCGGTCGGTTGCCCTGACTACCTGGGGAGCAGTGGGAAGATAGTCTGGGACTTGGTGTCACCCTTATTCGGCAAGGGGTACCATCTTTATGTGGACAATTTCTACACAAGTGTGGCCCTCTTTAGGCATTTGTTTCTAGAACGGATTGGCGCCTGTGGTACCGCGCGAACTAGTCGCGCGGGCTTCCCCCAACGGCTCGTTAGCACCCGTCTTGCAAGGGGGCAGAGGGCCGCACTGTGTAACGAAGAACTGCTTGCTGTGAAATGGAGAGACAAGCGTGACGTTTACATGCTCTCCTCCATTCACGCAGACACGACAATACAAATTGAGCGAGCAACCCGTGTCATTGAAAAGCCCCTCTCAGTCCACGACTATAACCTTCACATGGGAGGGGTGGACTTCAATGACCAGATGTTGTCTCCGTATTTAGTTTCCCGCAGAACCAGACGCTGGTATAAGAAGGTGTCTGTATATTTAATTCAATTGGCTCTGTATAATAGTTTTGTTCTCTACAGTAAGGCTGGGAGAACTGGATCCTTCCTCAAATTTCAGGAAGAGATCATCGAGAACCTCCTGTACCCAGGAGGTTCCGTGGCCCCATCCACCAGTGTAGTTAGCCGTCTACACGAGCGACATTTCCCCAATGTCGTTGCTGGTACCTCAACCCAACCGTCACCCCGAAAAATATGTCGTGTCTGTAGCAGGAGTGGAATAAGGCGTGACACCCGCTATTTCTGTCCTGACTGTCCTGACCACCCTGCCCTATGCTTACCACACACAGGTACACCGAGCATAGGGATCATCTCACCAGGACAGGCACACAGGGCTATTAGGGCCCATTCACTCACACAGCTGCTGCAAACGTCTCCTTTCACCTGGGACAAAGTGCATAACGCACTTCGCCACATCTTTGGGCGATTTGCGCTTTGCACATTGACCCATGGGGAAGGAGAGGTTTGTTCTATAAAGGTAAAAAAAAAAAAAAAAAACACCAGTAAGCAAAAAGGTTAATGTTTAGTTCAAAAAGTTAAAGTTTATATGTTCTGTTCCAAAGTTAATAAAATTATTGCGTTGCGGCCTGGTTTTTTCTTTTTTTTTTTTTTTCTTTTTTTACCTTCCAGGTGGACCAACCGATCAACTAGCTGCAGCACTGATGTGCATTCTGACAGAAGCATTGCGCTGCTGTCAGATTACACGCAAGTTGGTGTATGCGGCGCTGCAAGACGAGATTTCTACTCTGCAGTAACAGATACGTTTGCCGAGGCATACGAGCTGAGGAGGAGGCGGCGTTCCTATGCTTTGGCAAACACTTTGTATGTAAAAAAAATAATAATCCTGGCAATGATTTATTCATCCACATCGATTGATGTGAATGGAGAAATCTGGTTTGCCAGGGCATACGAGCTAAGTGGGTATGGATGTTGGGCGGAGCTCCTATGTCCTGGCAGACGCCTTTCCCCTCTTTTTATTTTTTTGGGCAGAGATTTTTTCATCGACATTGATCGATGCGAATGAAGAAATCTGTGCCGTTCATTTTTTTCTTTCAGCCCAGAGGCTGAACGGAAAAAAGAATCTCATTACCTGTATGCTCAATATAAGGAGAATAGCAGAAACTCCTAATGCTGGCCATACATGTAATGATTGCGGAGACCCTCAAATGCCAGGGCAGTACAAACACCCCACAACTGACCCCATTTTGGAAAGAAAACACCCCAAGGTATTCGCTGAGGGGCATATTGAGTCCATAAAAGATTTAAATTTTTGTCCTAAGTTAGCAGAAAGTGAGACTTTGTGAGAAAAAACAAAAAAAAATCAATTTCCGCTAACTTATGCCAAAAAAATACATTTCTATGAACTTGCCATGCCCCTCATTGAATACCTTGGGGTGTCTTCTTTCCAATGTGGGGTCACATGTGGGGTATTTATACTGCCCTGGCTTTTTAGGGGCCCTAAAGCGTGAGAAGAAGTCTGGGATCCAAATGTCTAAAAATGCCCTCCTAAAAGGAATTTGGGCACTTTTGCAGCCTAGATGCGCAAAAGTGTCACACATCTGGTATCGCCGTACTCAGGAGAAGCTGGGGAATGTGTTTTGGGGTGTCATTTTACATATACCCATGCTGGGTGAGATAAATATCTTGGTCAAATGCCAACTTTGTATAAAAAAATTGGAAAAGTTGTCTTTTGCCAAGATATTTCTCTCACCCAGCATGGGTATATGTAAATTGACACCCCAAAACACATTCCCCAACTTCTCCTGAGTACAGCGATACCAGATGTGTGACACTTTTTTGCTGCCAAGGTGGGCAAAGGGGTACATATTCCAAAGTGCACCTTTCGGATTTCGCAGGCCATTTTTTACACATTTTGATTGCAAAGTACTTCTCACACATTTGGGCCCCTAAATTGCCAGGGCAGTATAACTACGCCACAAGTGACCCCATTTTGGAAAGAAGACACCCCAAGGTATTTCATGAGGGGCATGGCGAGTTCCTAGAATTTTATATTTTTTGTCGCAAGTTAGTGGAATATGAGACTTTGTAAGGAAAAAAAAATAATAAAAAAAATAATCATTTTCCGCTAACTTGCAACAAAAAATTGAAAATTCAAGGAACTCGCCATGCCCCTCACAGAATACCTTGGGGTGTCTTCTTTCCAAAATGGGGTCACTTGTGGGGTAGTTATACTGCCCTGGCAATTTAGGGGCCCAAATGTGTGAGAAGTACTTTGCAATCAAAATGTGTAAAAAATGGCCTGCGAAATCCGAAAGGTGCACTTTGGAATTTGTGCCCCTTTGCCCACCTAGGCTGCAAAAAAGTGTCACACATGTGGTATCGCCGTACTCAGAAGAAGTAGGGCAACGTGTTTTGGGGTGTATTTTTACATATACCCATGCCGGGTGAGAGAAATATCTCTTTAAAAGTCAACTTTTCACATTTTTTTATACAAAGTTGTCATTTGACACAGATATTTATCTCACCCAGCATGGGTATATGTAAAAAGATACCCCAAAACACATTGCCCAACTTCTCCTGAGTACGGCGATATCACATGTGTGACACTTTTTTACAGCCTAGGGGCGCAAAGGGGCACAAATTCCTTTTAGGGGGGCATTTTTAAACATTTAGATTCCAGACTTCTTCTCACGCATTAGGGCCCCTAAAATGCCAGGGCAGTATAAAGACCCCACAAGTGACCCCATTTTGGAAATAAGACACCCCAAGGTATTTTGTGATGGACATAGTGAGTTCATGGAAGTTTTTATTTGTTGTCACAAGTTAGTGGAATATAAGACTTTGTAAGAAAAAAACAAAAACAAAACATCATTTTCCGCTAACTTGTGACAAAAAATAAAAACTTCTATGAACTCACTATGCCCATCAGCGACGACCTTAGGGTGTCTTCTTTCCAAAATGGGGTCATTTGTGGGGTGTTTGCACTGCCCTGGCATTTGAGGGTCTCCGTAATTATTACATGTATGGTCAGCATTAGGAGTTTCTGCTATTCTCCTTATATTGAGCATACAGGTAATGAGATTATTATTTTTTCGTTCAGCCTCCGGGCTGAAAGAAAAACTGAACGGCAGAGATTTCTTCATTCGCATCAATCAATGTGGATGAAAAAAATCTCTGCCCAAAAAAAAAAAATATATAAGGAGGGGAAAGGCATCTGCCAGGACATAGGAGCTCCGCCCAACATCCATACCCACTTAGCTCGTATGCCCTGGCAAACCCGATTTCTCCATTCACATCAATTGATGTGGATGAATAAATCATTGCTGGTTTTTTTTATATATAAAAAGTGTTTGCCAAAGCATATGAACACCACCGCCCCCTCAGCTCATAAGCCTCGGCAAACATATCTTTTAGGAGAAATCTCGTCTTGCAGTGCCGCATACACCGACTTTTGTGTAATCTGACAGCAGCGCAATGTTTCTGTCAGAATTCACATCAGTGCTGTAGCTGGTCGATTGGTTGGTCCACCTAGAAGGTAAAAAAAAAACAGAAAAAAAAAAAAAACAGGCAGCAACGCAATAAATGTATTAACATGAACTTTATAATAACTTTTTAACAGAACATTAACTTTTATGAACTTTGGAAACAGAACTTTTTTGCTTACCGGTGATCTTTTTTTGTTTATGTTTTTAACCTTTATAGGACAAACCTCTCCTTCCCCATGGGACAATGTGCAAAGCGCAAATCGCCCAGAGATGTGGCGAAGTACATTATGCACTTTGTCCCAGGTGAAAGGTGAGGTTTGCAGCAGCTCTGTGTGAATGGGCCCTAATAGCCCTGTGTGCCTGTCCTGTGAGATGCAATCCCTATGCTAAGTGTACCTGTGTGTGGTACTTCCGGAAACACTCCCCTAAGCATAGGGCAGGGTGGTCAGGGCAGTCAGGACAGAAATAGCGGGTGTCACGCCTTATTCCACTCCTGCTACAGACACAACATTTTTTTCGGGGTGGCGGTTGGTTTGAGGTACCGGCAACGACATTGGGGAAATGTCGCTCGTGTAGGTGGTTGGGGCCACGGAACCTCCTGGATACAAGAGGTTCTCGATGATCTCTTCCTGAAATTTGAGGAAGGATCTTGTTCTCCCAGCCTTACTGTAGAGAACAAAACTATTATATACAGCCAATTGAATCAAATATACAGACACCTTCTTATAACAGCGTCTGGTTCTGCGGGAAAGTAAATAGGGAGCCAACATCTGGTCATTAAAGTCCACCCCTCCCATGAGCGATTTATAGTCGTGGACACAGAGGGGCTTTTTAATGACACTGGTTGCTCATTCAATTTGGATTGTCGTGTCTGCGTGAATGGAGGAGAGCATGTAAACGTCACGCTCGTCTCTCCATTTCACCGGGAGCAGTTCTTGGTTACACAAGGCACCCCTCTCCCCACAGCAGCCAATCTGTTCTAGGAATAAATGCCTGAAGAGGGGCACACTTGTGTAGAAATTGTTCACATAAAGATCGTACCCCTTGCCAAATAAGGGTGACACCAAGTCCCAGACTGTCTTCCCACTGCTCCCCAGGTAGTCAGGGCAACCGACCGGCTCCAGGGTCTGATCTTTACCCTCACAGATCAGAAATTTGTGTGTATAGTCTGTGGCCCTTTCACAGAGCTTATACAATTTGACCCTATACCGCGCGCGCTTGCTTGGGATGTATTGTTTGAAGCCAAGGCACCCGGTAAAATGTATAAGGGACTCGTCTACGCAGATGTTTTGCTCAGGGGTATACAAATCTGCAAATTTGGTGTTAAAGTGGTCTATGAGGGGCTGAATTTTGTGGAGCCGGTCAAAAGCTGGGTGGCCTCTGGGACGGGAGGTGCTGTTGTCGCTAAAGTGCAGGAAACGCAGGATAGTCTCAAATCGTGTCCTGGACATGGCAGCAGAGAACATGGGCATGTGATGAATTGGGTTCGTGGACCAATATGACCGCAATTCATGCTTTTTTGTTAGACCCATGTTGAGGAGAAGGCCCAGAAAAGTTTTAATTTCGGAAACTTTGACGGGTTTCCACCGGAAAGACTGGGCATAAAAGCTTCCCGGGTTGGCGGCTATAAATTGAGTGGCATATCGATTTGTTTCTGCCACAACTAAGTCCAACAGCTCCGCAGTCAAGAACAGCTAAAAAAAAAAACTGTGCCGAACCGATCTGAGCTGTCTCAACCCGAACTCCAGACTGGGCGGTGAAAGGGGGAACTACTGGTGCGGCTGAAGTTGGGGGCTGCCAATCAGGGTTTGCCAACACCTCAGGGACTCTATGGGCCTGTCTGTGCAGTGGCTACGACGGGGGAACTACTGCACGTGCCACTGTACCAGCTTCAACTGCCCTTCTGGTGCTTGCCACTTCACCATGTTCTACGGCAGTGCTGGTACTAGGTCCAGGATGGGCTGTGCTGCTTGTGTATGCCTCACCACGTAATCTGACAGCGCCTGCCCCACTCTGCTGCCCTTGAAGCGGATCCTGCGCAACCTGTGGTCTAGCAACACAGGGCCCGGTAAGCCTGGCGTTATCAGGGACCTCAACCTCCTCGTCCGAACTTTGGGCCAGACTGCCACTGCTTTCTACAGGTTCGTATTCTGACCCGCTGGATTCGTCAGATGAGGGTTCCCATTCCTCATCCAACTGGGTCAGAAGCCTGTAGGCCTCTTCAGAAGAATACCCCTTATTTGCCATTTGGACTACTAAATTTAGGGGGTATTCCCTGAGACTACCCAAGAAAAAAAGCAAGCCTTACAAATTGGAGGCTAGCGAAGTACCGGAGGCCACTGCGATTGATAAAAAATATCAAAACTGATTTTTTTTATCGACGCAGCGCTTGTAAAGTGATTGTGCAGTGATAAAAAAAAAATTGGGGGGGGGGGTCACTGTGGCGGGGCGGGCGTGGGTGAACGCACGTGTGGGCGACCGATCAGGCCTGATCGGGCAAACACTGCGTTTTGGGTGGAGGGTGAGCTAAGGTGACACTAATACTATTATAGATCTGATTGTGATCAGTTCTGATCACTTACAGATACTATAAGGCCTCTTTCACACGGGCGTCAGTTTTTTTGCCCGGATAAGAGGCGGGTGCGTTGCGGGAAAATGCGCAATTTTTCCGCGCAAGTGCAAAACATTGTCATGCGTTGCACTCGCGTGAGAAAAATCGTGCATGTTTGGTACCCAAACCCGAACTTCTTCACAGAAGTTCGAGCTTGGGATTGATGTTCTGAAGATTGTATTATTTTCCCTTATAACATGGTTATAAGGGAAAATAATAGCATTCTGAATACAGAATGCTTAGTATAATAGTGCTGGAAGGGTTAAAAAAAAAAAAAGTTAACTAACCTTATCCTATTGATCGCGTAGTTCCCGGTCCGTTTCTCTTCTTTAGCTGTGGGCTAAATGACCTGTGGTGATGTCAGATCACATGCTCCAATCACATGGTCCATCACCATGGTGATGGAGCATGTGATCTGATGTCACCACAGGTCCTTTAGCCCACAGCTAAAGAAGAGACCGACCGGGAACTACCCGATCAAGAGGATAAGGTGAGTTAACTTTTTTTTTTTTTTAACCCTTCCAGCACTATTATACTAAGCATTCTGTATTCAGAATGCTATTATTTTTGTCAAGGAACCATGAACCAGACGTACAACAAGAGATAAGTGGAAATAAGAAGGCTTTATTGAAAATCCGGCTGTAAGGCAAAAGTCCAAACGGATAACTAAACCGAAGCAGGGTCTTGCGAAGCCAGAGGTCAGGAACCAGGAGGGTAATCAGACGAAGCCTGGATCAGGAACCAGCAGGGTAGTCAGACGAAGCCTGGATCAGGAACCAGCAGGGTAGTCAGACGAAGCCAGGATCAGGAACCAGAAGCAGCAGCAGTCTTAGAAGCATGTGAACACAGGAGGACCAAGCAAGGAACTGAAGCCACAGACCTCCTATATATATGAGCTAGGCATCCAGCTCCTCCCAGTGGGAAGGAGAAGCCGCCGGGTGGGAGGCTACAAGAAACCCAGAAACCAAGATGGCCGCCAGCACATGTCAAACGAAGGAGAACAGCAAGAAGGTAAGACCATGACAGTACCTCCCCCTCAAGGGCCCCTCCTCCGCGGAGTAAAGAACGGTTTGTGAGGGAAGCGTGCGTGGAAGGCTCGGAGCAAAGCAGGAGCATGGACATCTGCGGAGGGAACCCAGGAACGCTCCTCTGGACCATAACCACGCCAATGGACCAAAAACTGCACCCGACCGCGGACCAGGCGTGAGTCCAGGATATTGCTCACCTCATACTCCTCACGATTGCCCACTTGGACCGGACGAGGCCGAGGAACCGAGGAAGTGAAACGATTACACACCAGTGGCTTCAACAGGGAGACATGAAACACGTTGGAGATCCGCATGCCAGGAGGAAGCGCAAGGGCATAGGCTACCGGGTTTACCCTGCGAAGCACTCGGAAGGGACCAACAAAGCGAGGCGCCAGCTTGGGAGTGGGCACTCGAAGGTTGAGGTTGCGGGTGGACAACCATACGCGGTCTCCGACCTGGTAGGAAGGAGCGGGCGCTCGTCTGCGATCAGCCTGGAGTCTCTGGCGCTTCGCAGAGACCTCAAGGGACCTCTGGATCTGTACCCAAGAAGCACGTAGGACGGAAAGGTGATCCTCCACAGCCGGAATATCCTGGGGAGAGAATACCTCCGGTAACACGGCAGGTTGGAACCCATAATTGGCCATGAAGGGAGACGTCCCAGAGGAAGAGTTCACCGCCGTGTTCCTGGCAAACTCAGCCCAAGGCAGGAGGTCAACCCAATTGTCTTGGTGATCGGAGACATAGCAACGAAGGAATTGCTCCAAGGCCTGATTGGATCGTTCTGCGGCCCCATTGGACTGAGGGTGGTAGGCCGAGGAGAAAGAGAGATGAATCCCCAACTGGGAGCAAAAGGAGCGCCAGAACCTGGACACAAACTGACTCCCCCGATCCGACACAATCTCCTTGGGCAAACCGTGCAACCGGAAGACCTCCCTGGCAAAAATCGTGGCCAACTCTTGTGCAGAGGGTAACTTCTTGAGAGGAACACAGTGGCACATTTTGGAAAACCGATCCACAATCATGAGAATGACCGTATGGCCTCGGGATGCAGGGAGGTCCACAATGAAATCCATCCCCAGGTGTGACCATGGACGCTCCCCGGTGGCTATGGGTTGCAAAAGGCCCAACGGACGGTGCCGAGGGGACTTACTCTGGGCACAAACGGAGCATGCCGCTACATATGCGGTGATGTCGGAACGTAGAGAAGGCCACCAGAACAGACGTGAAACAGCCCAGGACAGCTGATTCTTTCCAGGATGCCCCGCGGCCTTGGAGTTATGGTAGGTTCGCAACAACCGAGTGCGCAACTCCTCAGGCACAAAACATCTGCCGTTGGGTCTCCCAGAGGGAGCACCAGATTGAGCCGCCAAAATCTGCTCACCCAGGGGAGAGGTCAGGCTGGTGCGAATGGCGGCCAGGATCTGATTCGGAGGTATGACCGAAGTCGGAATCGACTCCTCCCCGGACAGCTCGGAGTACTGCCGTGATAAGGCATCCGCTCTGATGTTCTTGGAACCGGGTAGGTAGGAGACCACGTAATTAAAACGTGACAAGAACAGAGCCCATCTGGCCTGACGTGGTGTCAATCTCTTGGCCTCAGAGAGGTAGGTCAGATTCTTGTGGTCCGTCAGGATGAGAACCGGAACCACCGAGCCCTCGAGCAAGTGCCTCCATTCTTTAAGGGCCTGCACGATGGCCAATAACTCCCTGTCACCAATCTGATAGTTGCACTCCGCGGAAGACAGTTTCCGGGAGTAAAACCCACAAGGAAGCAGAGGACCCTCTGGTGTTCTACGCTGAGACAGAAGGGCGCCTACTCCCGTCTCAGACGCGTCCACCTCGAGGACAAAAGGCAACCCAGGGTTGGGATGCGACAGAATCGGAGCCGACACAAAGGCGGACTTTAGAGCCTCAAAAGCTCGGATGGCCTCGAGCGGCCAGGCCTGGGGATTACTGCCCTTCCTGGTCAGATCCGTGAGAGGCTTGGCTAGCATGGAAAAGTCCCTGATGAACTTCCGATAATAATTGGCGAAGCCCAAAAAGCGCTGCAGGGCACGAAGACCACTGGGCTGGGGCCACTGTAAGACAGCCGAAACCTTCTCAGGATCCATGGAGAGCCCCTCAGCGGAAATGATGTAACCTAAGAAGGTTACCTGGGATCGGTGAAATTCGCATTTCTCAAGCTTACCGAACAGCTTGTTCTCTCGTAACCGTTGCAACACTCGTCTGACATCCAGAATGTGGGCCTCCATGGATTCAGAATATACCAAGATGTCATCCAAATAGACCACCACACACTGCTGCAACAGGTCACGGAAAACATCGTTGA
This sequence comes from Bufo gargarizans, assembly GCF_014858855.1. Lineage (NCBI taxonomy): Eukaryota > Metazoa > Chordata > Amphibia > Anura > Bufonidae > Bufo > Bufo gargarizans. The sequence continues at coordinate 425,236,515 of NC_058081.1, read as the reverse complement.
TGAATTCCTGGAAGACTGCGGGCGCATTGCACAACCCAAAGGGCATAACCAAGGATTCATAAAGACCGGTCCTGGTGTTAAACGCGGTCTTCCACTCATCGCCCGCCTTGATCCTTACCAGGTTATATGCCGCCCTCAGGTCGAGTTTGGTAAAGACCGTGGCCCCTTTGAGGCGATCGAACAGCTCGGAAATCAAGGGTATCGGGTAAGCGTTCTTGATCGTGATGCGATTGAGACCCCTGTAATCGATGCAAGGCCTCAACTCACCGCCCTTCTTTTTCACAAAGAAAAATCCAGCCCCTGCCGGGGACGAGGATTTGCGAATGTGTCCGCGTGAAAGCGCCTCCCTCACGTACTCCTCCATGGCCTCATTCTCCGCTACCGACAGTGGATAGACTTTGCCACGAGGAGGAACGGCACCAGATTGTAACTCTATGGCACAATCGTATGGGCGGTGCGGAGGTAGGGCAACCGCACGCACCTTATCGAATACATCCCGGTACTCCTCGTATTCAGGAGGCAACAGAGAGTCCGAGGAAGTACACAGCAACTTGACAGACCCATGGATGCAACTAGCCCCACACTGCGGTGACCACGAGAGGAATCTCGGCCGACCTCCAATCGAAAGTCGGATTATGCTTCTGGAGCCAGGGGTACCCCAAGACCACCGAGTAGTGTGGAGACGAAATAACCTGGAGACAGACCGACTCTACTGTGAACGGCACCAATGGCCATCCCCACTGGAAGGGTCTCATGAGTCACGTGTGGCGGCAGAAGGGGTCTGCCGTCTATCGCCTCAAGAGCCAGTGGGGAACCTCGAGGCTGCAGAGGAATGGAATTGGCGGCAGCGAACACACTATCAATGAACAAACCACCAGCACCAGAGTCCACCAACGCCTGAGTCGTCACCGAGCCCCCGACCCAGGAGAGGACAACAGTAATCAGTGGTTTGTCAACACGGGAAACCGGGGACGAGGAGACTCCACCCAAGATCTGCCCCCGACAGGATCTCAGGTGCGAGCGTTTCCCGGACGGTTCGGGCATGCCAACCGAAAATGCCCACCGAGACCACAGTACATGCATCGGCCCTCGCGTCTCCGGAGTGCCCTCTCCCCCTCGGACAGGCGAGCAAACCCCAGCTGCATGGGTTCACCCCCAGACAAGTCATCCCCAGGAGGCGTGGGAGGAGAGGGAGGCACGGGTGGGACAGCAAACGTAGGCGCCAATCTGTTAGGAGACCTCCGCAGGCTCTCCTTAAAGGAAGGTCTCTCCCTGAGTCTGGTGTCAATCAAAATCAGGAAAGAAATAAGAGACTCGAGCTCCACTGGTAGGTCCTTAGCTGCAACCTCATCCTTCAAGGCATCCGAGAGACCATGAGAGAAAGCAGCGACCAGAGCCTCATTATTCCAGCCCACCTCTGCTGCCAGGGTACGAAACTCAATGGCGTATTCAGCTACGGATCGTGAACCCTGTCTGATGGACATAAGGAGCTTCGCAGCAGAGGCAGCACGAGCCGGCACATCGAATACCTTCCGAAGAGAAGCAACAAAACCGGAAAACTCGGCAACCACCGGATTGTTGTTCTCCCATAAAGGGCTGGCCCAGGCCAAGGCCTTGTCCGAGAGCAGCGAGATCAAGAAGCCCACCTTTGATCTCTCAGTAGGAAAGGCATGTGGCAGCAACTCGAAATAAATGCCCACCTGGTTAAGGAAACCTCGGCACTGAGTTGGCTCTCCCCCAAAGCGCTGTGGAAGGGGGGCAGAACCGGTCATACCCCGAAACACCGCAGGCGCAGCAACAGGTGTCGTGGTAGACTCTGGCGCAACAACTTGGAGCGGCAGTAGGAGCGGGCCCAGGAGCGACAACCGACCCATCGTCAACGGAAGCTAAATGAGCCGTGCGTTCAAGCAGGGTTTGCAACGCTACAGCGAACCGACCCAACAGGTGATCCTGCTGATCAAGTCTGGCAACCAGCGTAGGTAGCGAGGATGGCCCTGTACCGTCAGAATTCATGGCTTGGTCCTAATGTCAAGGAACCATGAACCAGACGTACAACAAGAGATAAGTGGAAATAAGAAGGCTTTATTGAAAATCAAGCTGTAAGGCAAAAGTCCAAACGGATGGCTAAACCGAAGCAGGGTCTTGCGAAGCCAGAGGTCAGGAACCAGGAGGGTAATCAGACGAAGCCTGGATCAGGAACCAGCAGGGTAGTCAGACGAAGCCTGGATCAGGAACCAGCAGGGTAGTCAGACGAAGCCAGGATCAGGAACCAGAAGCAGCAGCAGTCTTAGAAGCATGTGAACACAGGAGGACCAAGCAAGGAACTGAAGCCACAGACCTCCTATATATATGAGCTAGGCATCCAGCTCCTCCCAGTGGGAAGGAGAAGCCGCCGGGTGGGAGGCTACAAGAAACCCAGAAACCAAGATGGCCGCCAGCACATGTCAAACGAAGGAGAACAGCAGAAGGTAAGACCATGACACTGTGGGAATCCATCACTTAGCTTGGCGAAGAATGTTCTAAAAATATATATATATATATATATATATATATGCAATTATTTAATGCTTTGCTAGATTATGAGTCTTGGTTCTTCTGCAGGTAGAATGAAGCCTCACAATATCCTAAAACTACATCTCAATATGGAGATGATCAATTAATTATTTATTTATTCGCTAATCTAGATGGTATAATTTCACCCACACTATCAAATTAGTCTTAATAAAATGAAATATAATTTTCTGTGTCTCTTACCAAGTCCTAGTAGAAATGTCACTTCTGCTCCTAGGAAAGCTGGGTGGTCCATCATAGCACATCTCACCATGGCTTCCATCTTGATAGACCCCTCTAAAGAGCTTAACTTCTCTTTCCTCTCTTTCTTGTGTGTCTCCCCGTGTCCCCCCTGTGTATGGTTTATGATCACAAACTTATCAGTTAGACACACCTTCCTAATTTGGAAGTTTCCAATCATAGTCGGATGGGCGTGACTATTGATAAGAAATGACATCATAACCTTACCCAGAATGCACTTTTGCTACTGTTGTAGTGTCACCTATTGATACCTAGGTGGCACTGCTGTGTAAGCTATTTGCATCATAGTATAAAGGGTTAACTTCTGTAAGTCTGAATAAAGGTATAATATACATTTTGACCTTAAAAGCTTTAATTCAAGGGTATAGGGATTAACTCTGACACTTGTAGCAATTAGAGACAGACCTCTAGGCGTCTCTCTGAATGTTTCTCACACATTTTTTTGTGTATCGTAAATAACTTCAATGGCTTTGTTTTCTCAGAGATATCAGTACCTCCTCTCATACCAAAGAGGTAAATAATTGTTACAAAACACACATCTTCACAGACATTCTTTTAGAGACAAATATTCTCCTAATGAGAATTATATATAATATACTGGATACATGTTGTCTTCATCACATATAACAGTATAATATATATTATATGTTCTACTGATTGTCTTATGCTAAGGACTAAGGCTTATTAAATGAATACATACATAGTATATATTTGCTTTATTGATAAATGCCTAATTGTTGAGGTAATTATCACCAGCTGCATAGAGCTTATCTTTATCTTCCGTCATAAATTTAAAAGTAGATAAGAAGGCCTCTTCTCAGACTGGTACATTCATGAGAAGAATAACGCTAAAAAGTAGAAACCTTCGTGTGACCTTACTTTTCGTGTAACTATAGTCGAGCATGGCTCTTAAAGGGAATGAACATTCATCTTGACTAAAATAATTGGATATCAATGCATTTACCTATGAAAAGGCACAACAGGATCTGGAAAAGAATTTTGTACACTGTTGACTGCACATGAAGGAATAGGTAATCGATTTCCAGCACCAAGGTATCCATGAATCCAGCCGGTAAAATATCTGTAGGCAGTTTTTCTTCAAAATCTAAAAGGTATAGACAACATTCCAATTATAACAATAAAATTAAAGAAAAAATTAAATCAACAATTTGAAAACAAAAAATGTACCTGTTCAAATCCTTTCCAGGAGGTTCATCTAGTACGATTCCCTAAGATCTTAAATTTATAGTAACTGTCTCTACTCTTTTACAATATAAATATAAAAGAATTCATGCTAAGTTATGCAATTAAGACCTTGCAAGAATGGATCTGCATTTGCAATTTCTTTGCAATACACTGAATCTATATTGGTTGTCATTGGAATGCAGTTCCTACACTCATACCAATACGCACTACCTATTCTGTTTTCCTCTTCTGTTTCTTGAAAAATGATGTAATTTAAATTCTCAGATCTTAATGGATTATCCTGAAAAGATGCTGTAATTGCTGTAATAGAACTGTATAGTTGGTTCATTTTAGCTAATAAAGCTTCCAACTGCAAAAAAAAAAAAAAAAAAGAGAAAATAATATCATTTATGCTGTTGTCACTATCAATAAACAAAGATAAATGAGATTTATGAAGAAATTATTGCTCTTTTATTAGTAAAGATATTTATAACATCTATTTCATTGTTGACATCATACAATAAATGATAAGCTTATTTAGTATATGGTTCCCATTCTCATTTTGAAAAAAATGCCTAGTCCTATTCATGAAAACCAAATTCTGACATCTTTTATTATTGACAGTTCATTTTGAAATTTGAACTACACATTCGTTGCCAGCAATATTATTATTCTAGAGATTTTCAACATATGCTATTGACTGCTGAAGCTAACACGTTATTTACATTAGGGTACTTTCATACTTGCGGCAGGACGGATCCGGCAGGTTGGTCTCCCTGTCGGATCCGTCCTTCCGCTGTTTCGCCGTATCGCCAGACTGCCGCTCCGTCCCCATTGACTATAATGGGGACGGGGGCGGAGCTCCGGCGCAGCACGGCGGGGCATGGCAAAAGCCGCTGGACCAAAAAGTCAGACATGCAGGACTTTTTAGTCCAGCACCTTTCGCCGTTCACCGCCGTGCTGCACCAGAGCTCCGCCCCGTCCGCATTATAGTCAATGGGGACAAAGCGGTGGTCCAGCGATACGGCGAAACAGCGGAAGGACGGATCCGACAGGGAGACCAGCCTGCCGGATCCGTCCTGCCGCAATTGTGAAAGTACCCTTAGTTCCAAGTGGCAATATTCTGTCCCAAAAAATTAATTCAATTTAATTTTTAAGACCTATGTTTTCTCAGAATGGGTTGTGGTCCATAGTGATCTAAGCTATGTTCTCTCTCCATTTGATCATACCTATTTATATACTACTAACATTAAGCTCTCTCCATCAATAAAATTTATTTAAAACATTAAAAATGTAATTAATAAATATTTATTAGTGGGTTTTTTTTAATTGTTAAAAATTTGCAACGTTAATAAACTTAACTACTTGAATTATTAATATGAAGCTCTACAATAGGCCACAATTCTATCACAGATTTTTACATATTTACATTACTATAAAAGATTCGAATTACCTCTTGGTCTGATGTAGCACACGGGTTATCTACATTAACCGTCCTGTTGATCTCATTGTTTACATTGCCAATTTGTTCAAGATCATTGTTAAAGTCTTGACCTGAAAATGGCTTCAAAAGAAAAAAAAACAATGTAAAAATTAATAATAAATAAAAATAAACCATTTTATAAATATATATTTGTCTTAATGACACAGGTTGAGCTGTTCCATGTACGATTTCCATCTGATTGTCCACTAAGGAAGGGGCGCAAGACCCCGAAACATGTCTGGAAATACAGAGTGAGCGTGTAATCATTTAACGAAAAAGAAAGCCAGTAACTAAAGGAGAAAAACTAAAAAGATCAGCTTGAACCCAAGGACTGGAGGAGCAGTCGCCTAATACTGACATCAACGGAGCGTCCATCCGGTCCCCTAGACAACCAGGTCATGTGGGACGCCACGCACAGGCCTAGCACACCACGTGGGATGCCGCTGGTGTGCGGCCACCTGGGAACAGCGCTGTGGTGAGACAGTGAAGAGGGGTAAGACCGGGCTCGCATATGAGCATCACAACTCGTGCAAAGAGATTGTAAGTAACGTTATTATTCAGTTCATGTGAAGTTAGTTTAATTGACTATTACGGACATCGATCAGTGAGTGTGCCGGACATCGAACTCTGTTATAATAACAACTACTGTTTAGCCTGGTCTCAGCTATAGTGTCAAAGACACAGCAACAGAATCTATACCTAACAGGCACGTCACTCTGACTGAGCTTTTGCTGTTATGTTACCATTTGTTTCATCTAATTGGGACATTGCCGTTATGCTGTCATATGCTCCATCAGTATTTATAGTGATTGGTTACGCTACCATTTGATTGGGACATTGCCGTTACGCTGTCATATGCTCCATCAGTATTTTCAGTGACTTGTGTATGTTTCAGTGACTGGTGCACGCTTCAACAGTCTCCTTATCTAGCGGGTGCACTGAGTGTTGGGGACACAGTCTCTGCACAAGTGGGGTCCTCACGCCATTCACTATTCATATGTATGTGGTACATGTATGTTTTAATACATTTTTTAGGGGTATGTTTTTAGAATATTAAAGTACAACATTATTATCATCACCGTATGTGTTTCCCTTTTGAGTGTGCCCCCTCATATTTGTTCACACTTCGATTTCCATCTGATTGTATTTGTTTTGGTCCCATGTTTATAGCGGTACACATAGTTTATAAAAAATTTTTTTTTTTAGCAGGGATCGATAGTGGCTATGTTCTCTCCCCCCGACTGCCGTTCCCTATGCACACTGAGTGACAGGACAAAATGTGATGAGTTTTTCACTACCAGACTAAGGAAATAAAATTCAAAATTGTAAAACAGCAGAGTGTACCACAATATTAGAGAACACAGATACTCTATGCTTAACAGCAAGAACAACCTTGATATAACATGCTTAGTGGCATATATTCAAGAAGATTTATCTTTCTAATGCAAACTCATACTATTAACGTATCAACACATATGTCTTCCACTGCAGTTGCGAACTGTGAACTTTATGGGTTTTAGGCAACAAAAATATTTGGTTTTAAGCAGGGTGATTATAGATGTTATCATTTCAGCTGTTTACAACTATAATATTCAAATCATTCTGCTTGCCACCATAATTAGGATTTTTTTTTTTTATATAAAGCAAATTAACCTCTGTGTGCATAGTTTGGTTTACAAATGTTTCTTCTGGCGCTATAAACTATGTTTTCCCACCTCTGGCACAGACTGGCAATAGTTGATTGACAGTGCAAAGCATTGTTTGTCTACTCCAGACATGTAAAACTCGAGACTGAGAATTACGGTTCATTATTTGGATGAATACTTTTTAAAGTAAGCCGGCAGACGTCGAGCATTCCTCCATGTATGCCCCGATGCATAAAACTAAGCAGTGTCAATCAACTTTAGCCCATCGAGTACATTGGTTGAATAACACAGTTCAAAGTTGCATTACCAACGCCACCACACCTGCATCTAGAGTCTCAATTGCATTTTATAAAATACATTTTTTTTAATTTAATGCAGGAACCTGGTTGGTGGAACTTAGCAAGCATTTTATTTCCCTGTACGGTATATTACCAATACAACAATGTTTATCCACAATGAGCAAATGTAACGGATCAGGCATTGGAATCGCTCCATTAATGCAGAAATATGCCCTTTATGTATAGTATAACAGCTGATTTTGAATTTGAGTTTTAACGTTATTGTCAAACATATTATTCTTACCAATACACTGTCTCCTTCTTCTTCTACAATGCACTGTATGATTTCATAGTTGCTTGAAATCATAATTTCAGAATTTTGCCCACTGCTGATGGTCATAAACACTTCTTCATTATCGTCAACTGGAGATTCCTTAAAACGAAAAAAAAAAAAAAATAGAATTTACAACATCGTCATGTTAATTCAATTAAACATGTCATGTATTTAGAGATTTTTATCACTCATACAAGTTTATATGGGGGATTATGTACTCAGTTCTTAATAGTTCTTGTGTTATAGACTCATATAAGAGCACAGCATTATCCATGAAGATAAAGCTTAATCACGATTGTAGAATGCCTTTTTTTGACAATTTATTTAAAATACCAACAATGTGACATAAAAATATAATCTTTAATATTTTCCTAATATGTCACAGCGACAGAACTAGTATTGGCTATCATGATAAGGGCATCATTGTACTTCTTCAATTGACAAATAAATAATGAAACTATCAATACAGCTTTAGTTAAACAATTGTTGGAAGCATATAAATGAGCTCTTTGTTTATATTTTCACTAGTCTGACTCTTAAATATGCCTTAATGATATATACTTTATTTTTTTGTACAATCTGAAGCACCCTCAAATAAGAAACAACAAGGATTTTTTTAAAATAAAATACAGATATAAAAAATTTGGAAACTAAATGTTTGGTGTGTAGTTTTTTTTAAATAGAGCTGGTCTATGGATGACAATATTATGGAGCATCTGATGATGATAATATTATGGACAGAATCTGTAGATTACGCTTAATTAGGTGGTAGCTTTGAATGACACTGTTATGGTGGTCAGTGGATGACACTTTTAGGCTACTTTCACACTAGCGTTCGGGGCTCCGCTTGTGAGTTCCGTTTGAAGGCTCTCACAAGCGGCCCCGAACGGATCCGTACAGCCCCAATGCATTCTGAGTGGATGCGGATCCGCTCAGAATGCATCAGTTTGGCACCGTTTGGCCTCCGCTCCGCTCAGCAGGCGGACACCCGAACGCAGCTTGCAGCGTTTTCGTGTCCGCCTGGCCGTGCAGAGCCAAACGGATCCGTCCAGACTTACAATGCAAGTCAATGGGGACGGATCCGTTTGACGTTGACACAATATGGTGCAATTTCAAACGGATCCGTCCCCCATTGACTTTCAATGTAAAGTCAGGAGTCCCTATTAATATACCATCAGATCGGAGTTTTCTCCGATCCGATGGTATATTTTAACTTGAAGCGTCCCCATCACCATGGGAACGCCTCTATGTTAGAATATACCATCGGATTTGAGCTACATTGTAAAACTCAGATCCGACAGTATATTCTAACACAGGCGTTCCCATGGTGACGGGGACGCTTCATGTTAGAATATACTGAGAACTGTGTACATGACTGCCCCCTGCTGCCTGGCAGATGCTGCCAGGCAGCAGGGGGCAGACCCCCCCTCCTCCTGTAATTAACTTATTGGTGGCCAGTGCGGCCCCCCCTCCCTCCCCAGTATTAATTGTAGCCAGTGCGGCCCCCCTCCCTTTATATTCATCGGTGGCCAGTGCGGATTCCCAGTATTAAATATGACCAGTGCGGCCTCCCCCTCCCTCCCTCCCTCCCTCCCTCCCCAGTATTAAATATGACCAGTGCGGCCTCCCCCTCCCTCTATATTTATTGGTGGCCAGTGCGGATTCCAAGTATTATGACTAGTGCGGCCTCCCCTCTCCCCCCCCCCCTAATTAAAATCACCCCCCCCCCCCATCATTGGTGGCAGCGGAGAGTACCGATCGGAGTCCCAGTTTAAATCGCTGGGGCTCCGATCGGTTACCATGGCAGCCAAGACGCTATTGCAGTCTTGGCTGCCATGGTTACTTGGCAATAAATACAAGCATTATACTTACCTGAAGAGCTGCGATGTCTGTGACCGGCCGGGCGCTCCTCCTACTGGTAAGTGACATGTCTGTGCTATAGGCAATGCGCCACACAGACCTTTCACTTACCAGTAGGAAGAGCTCCCGGCCGGACACAGACATCGCAGCTCTTCAGGTAAGTATAATGCTTGTATTTATTGCCAAGTAACCATGGCAGCCAAGACTGCAATAGCGTCTTGGCTGCCATGGTAACCGATCGGAGCCCCAGCGATTTAAACTGGGACTCCGATCGGTACTCTCCGCTGCCACCAATGATGGGGGGGTGATTTTAATTAGGGGGGGGGAGAGGGGAGGCCGCACTGGTCACAATACTTGGAATCCGCACTGGCCGGCCACCAATGAATATAGAGGGAGGGGGGCCGCACTGGTCATATTTAATACTGGGAATCCGCACAGGCCACCGATGAATATAGAGGGAGGGGGGCCGCACTGGTTACAATTAATACTGGGGAGGGAGGGGGGGGGCCGCACTGGCCACCAATAAGTTAAATACAGGAGGGGGGGGTCTGCCCCCTGCTGCCTGGCAGCATCTGCCAGGCAGCAGGGGGCAGTCATGTACACAGTTCTCAGTATATTCTAACTTGAAGCGTCCCCATCACCATGGGAACGCTTCTGTGTTTAGAATATACTGTCGGATCTGAGTTTTTCAAAGTGAAAAATCAGATCTGAAATAAACAGTTATGCAAACGGATCCGTTCTGAACGGATGCAAGCGTTTGCATTATAGGAGCGGATCAGTCTGTGCAGACACCAGACGGATCCGCTCCTAACGCAAGTGTGAAAGTAGCCTAAAGCAGGGAAAATTTGTATGATGAAAGTTGCAAATTACCTGGATACTACATATGGTTGTGGTATAACGTATAGCATTGTCTACGTCATATATTTGTTCAATAATCCACATATACACTGCGATTGCATTTCGTGAGTATATACCATTGTTGAGTTATGTTGTAGTGATCAAGTAGTGTGACAACCGCCGATAGCAAGATTAGAGTCTACACAGTAAATTATTGTGCACTGTGCATCTTGTCAGAAATAAGGTCTCCAATAGATTGCAAGCACTGTCTGGTATAGTTCTGTTGGCTGAACAGATGTACACTCACCTAAAGAATTATTAGGAACACCTGTTCTATTTCTCATTAATGCGATTATCTAGTCAACTAATCACATGGCAGTTGCTTCAATGCATGTAGGGTTGTGGTCCTGGTCAAGACAATCTCCTGAACTCCAAACTGAAGGTCAGAATGGGAAAGAAAGGTGATTTAAGCAATTTTGAGCGTGGCATGGTTGTTGGTGCCAGACGGGCCGGTCTGAGTATTTCACAATCTGCTCAGTTACAGGGATTTTCACGCACAACCATTTCTAGGGTTTACAAAGAATGGTGTGAAAAGGGAAAAACATCCAGTATGCGTCAGTCCTGTGGGCGAAAATGCCTTGTTGATGCTAGAGGTCAGAGGAGAATGGGCCGACTGATTCAAGCTGATAGAAGAGCAACATTGACTGAAATAACCACTCGTTACAACCGAGGTATGCAGCAAAGCATTTGTGAAGCCAAAACACGCACAACCTTGAGGCGGATGGGCTACAACAGCAGAAGACCCCACCGGGTACCACTCATCTCCACTACAAATAGGAAAAAGAGGCTACAATTTGCACGAGCTGGACTGTTGAAGACTGGAAAAATGGTTTCTTGAACACGACAATGGGTTCACTGTACTAAAATGGCCCCCACAGTCACCAGATCTCAACCCAATAGAGCATCTTTGGGATGTGGTGGAACGGGAGCTTCGTGCCCTGGATGTGCATCCCTCAAATCTCCATCAACTGCAAGATCCTATCCTATAAATATGGGCCAACATTTCTAAAGAATGCTATCAGCACCTTGTTGAATCAATGCCACATAGAATTAAGGCAGTTCTGAAGGCAAAAGGGGGTCCAACACCGTATTAGTATGGTGTTCCTAATAATTCTTTAGGTGAGTGTATATGTTGACTTTGTTCTGTAGTATATAGTATTTAGTAAAATTTCTTTGATCTGGACCAATCTTTGGGTTCAATAACTTAACTTTTTTTATTTGTATATTGAAAAACAACATACCGTGCTTTTACAGCATGGGTACATGGCTATCTGGGAATGGGGAATCGTCGTCCAATTCCGTCATGTGCTGTCTGCCAAGTTTGAGCAGCATTCCCAGAACCATCCCATGAATATATGGGTTATTTACCAGCTAAAGATTCTCCTGCAGAATTTATGACCTTTGAATAATTTTAAATATTATTTAAAGGGATTCTGTCACCTCCCCTCAGCCAAAAAACGATTTAAAAGCAGCCATGCAGCACAGCTTACCTGGATTAAGCTGTGCTGTTTAATCTTGAAATCCGTCCAGCAGTTACTTTAAAAAACGACTTTGATCAATAAGGAAATGCGTCCTGAAGGTGCCCAGAGGGGCGTTTTTTTCTTCCTAGTGAGCCCAGTACCGCCCCTCTTTCAGTGCCCAGCCCGCCTTCCTTGTATTTTCTAACTGCCGCCCCCAGCCTGCCACAGCCTCTCCTGCCTCTCCTCCCCCTCCCTCACGCCGAACGAAGTCTCGCACAGGCGCAGTACCCACTGAGGGCTGCGCCTGTGCGATCATCAGGAGACTGAGGGCGGCAGCTTCATCTTCGTCACTGGGCATGCGCCGAGCCCAGTGACGTCCGATGCTTGCTCTTCCCTGCTGACTGAGGGAAGAGCGAGCATCGGACGTCACTGGGCTCGGCGCATGCCCAGTGACGAAGATGAAGCTGCCGCCCTCAGTCTCCTGATGATCGCACAGGCGCAGCCCTCAGTGGTTACTGCGCCTGTGCGAGACTTCGTTCGGCGTGAGGGAGGGGGAGGAGAGGCAGGAGAGGCTGTGGCAGGCTGGGGGCGGCAGTTAGAAAATACAAGGAAGGCGGGCTGGGCACTGAAAGAGGGGCGGTACTGGGCTCACTAGGAAGAAAAAAACGCCCCTCTGGGCACCTTCAGGACGCATTTCCTTATTGATCAAAGTCGTTTTTTAAAGTAACTGCTGGACGGATTTCAAGATTAAACAGCACAGCCTAATCCAGGTAAGCTGTGCTGCATGGCTGCTTTTAAATCGTTTTTTGGCTGAGGGGAGGTGACAGAATCCCTTTAATAATGATCTTGTATTCTTGGTTCTGGATTTGCTTGTTGTTGCAAAATTCGATGGCAGCATAAAGTTCTGTAATTTGAAGGTCTATCCTTGGCTTTATTGGTTGATTCTCTATCCTCAGGATAGTGAATAAATATCATATAGTCGGTGGTCCCAAAAATGGCACTCCACCTCAGTTTTCACCCAAGCAGCCACCGTGACAAGAGTATCGGAGCAGTCTATGTTCTGAGGCTCTCCTTTGGACGTAGCTACACTGTGCAGGGCAAAGGATTTTTTTTTTAGTTATGTTAACCTACCATGCTCTCACTGGAGCTGCCAGAAACACCGGATTTGTTAACTGCACTGATGCATGGCCTTTAGTGGCGCCCTATCCAGTAAAATGGCAAGGGCAGCGCATAAGACCGACCATCAGAGTCGTTGACATCACATAACACAGTGCTGTGTGGCATCTTCCACCAAAATAGCCTTTACACTGCGCGATCTTGCACAGAGCAAAGGATAGCATCGTGCATAAACTGCTTTGATGCTCTTGTTAGAGGGGTTGCAAGGATGGAAATGGAGCTTTCTTTGTACTGCTTTGAACATGCACGACACCTTTAAAAAGAATATTAATTTTAACCTTCTGCTTTCTCTTGTGAGTTGGCTATCCTTTGTCTAACAACTTTTTGTCCATATAACTATAGCGATTATTTGCCAACGACGCAACTCATCTGCACTACAGCTAAACTAGTGAAAGATATGCTATTATTTCTCACACAACTGCCTGTCAGATATCCCTGCAAATAGTGTCAAAGTACCCAAAACAGTACTAACTTTCAAGTAAGTAACTTTCAAGATGTCTAAGGCTACTTTAACAACTGTGTTAGGTGCTTATCCATCAACTATTTACATAGACATATGCGCAACTATAATGCAATAGTCTTTATCCGTTCAGAATGCATCCGTTTGCATTACCTTTTAAATAACATTTCAATCTCAACATTGGCCAATTTTCAATTACTTTAAAAGTCAATGTGTAATGATCAGTTTCCAAATGTACCACATTCTGTCAGTGAAAAGTGAAACGTAACCATTTACTTACATATTAATAAAAAAAATGATATGTTTTGGTCATTTTGGTCAGACCTACATCTAAACGCTTCAAACAACATTTTTTTGTACGTCTCCATGACAGAATCCAAAACACAGGTGTGAAAGAAGCCTAATAGGTAAAATTCTATTGTTATTTTAATGGAAAACACAATTTTTCTACTTTAGATACATTAGTTATCAAATGAATAATCACAGACACATAGAATTTGGTTAACAAATTTATTTAACCTCCTAAAAATAATTGATAAATACAACTTTATTATGAAAACTTTGAACAATGTATCAACAACTAATTAGAATTCATGTATTTCAAAATAAACGTTCATCAAGTTTATATTACCGTACTGAGGGCAGTTAGTAGTTACAGAAATGTTGATTTCAGTGGTGTAACTTCACAATCATTGTTGCACAGGCAGTCTAAACAGTCCGGGCCACTTGAGAAGAGTCATGGTTTTCATTTGTTTCTAGTATTCACCTTTTATCTCTAGGAGAGAACTGTCAATGATCAGCAGATGGGTGAGAGAGATGGAGGTTATGAATAACCATGACTCTTCTCAGGTAGAATTGACTCTTTTCAAGGCCCGAGCTGCAATGATTATGATGCTGTTTATCAGCAACCACTATCTTTTATCCAATGAGTGACACACCGTTGAAATCAGCATTTCTGTCACTACTTTATACTGGCCTAAGTAAGATCAGCATAAAGTTGATGACAGGTTCCCATTAAGGTGTGCCACTTTTTCCGTTAATGAGTAGGTGATTGATATTGTAATGACTAAATTTTACACCCCTATGCTAATTGTAAACAGATTTTTTTTTTGAGTCTTAACGTTATACAAGTTTCCTGGTTTATTCTAAGTGGTTGTGTTCATTCTGCCGGCAATAGTAAAGGCTGAAGAATGTTGATTGTTGAGTATATATTACAGTTTGTTAATTCATATCTTTTAATTATTTGTTTGCCTATAAGAAACATTACCAAAATTTCAGACAGACCCTGAAAAAGAATCCGCAAACATAGAAAATTTATGTTTATTGTTTAATTCAAGTTCTTATGCCAAATGCACACGGCCGTGGAACACGCCCGTGAGCGGCCCATGGTATCCCTGCCTGAAATCCTGCTGAGAGCAGGAGCGCATGGCGTCACAGGTTGCTATGACGCTATGTGATTCATGCCGCCGCTGCACTACAGTAATACACTCGTATAGATCATATGAGTGTATTACTTTAGTCCAGCGGTGGCATTAAGCGCACGGCGTCATAGCAACCGATGACGCTGTTTGCTCCTGCTGCCAGCAGGATTTCAGGCCGGGATACCATGGAACGCTCACGGCCTTGTGCATTTGTCTTTAATGTACAACTGTTATTGGACAATATTTTATGATTTCAGCGGTGTGTCACTCAAGAACTAAAAGTAAGTGGTTGCTGAAAATCAGCATCATAATCATTACAGCCCCGGCTTTGAAAAGAGTCAAATCTACCTGAGAAGAGTTTTTGTTATTAATCATCAACTACTCTCCCGCCCATCTGCTGATGATTGACATTTCTCTCCTAGAGAGAAAGGGCGAAAACTAGATAGAAGACTGTCAGTCATCAGCATGTAGGCGGGAGAGCATGAAATATTTTTAATAACCATGACTCTTCTCAGGTGATTCTTTTCCAGGCCTAATCTGCTTTTTGCTGTTTTTGGCAACCACTTACTTTTAACTTATAAATGATAGACCGCTGAAATCAAATCGCCTGTCTCTACTTTAGTATGCCGTCAGTGTGGGCAGCATAAAGTTGATGACAGGTTCATTTTAACAGACCAAACAATGTGTTAAAAGTTTTATTGATTATTATTTTTTTTGTTAATTTTTATTTGATGTATGTAATTTTTTTTTTTTAATAATTGTAGTACAATGAGAAGTGTTTAATAATTAATTTAAAATGTAATTTATTCAGTTATATATGGTTTAGGCTAAATTATTTTAAATTTATTTGAAACATAGATCGTTATGTTTACTATGCCAAATTAAGGCATTCTGTTATCGGATTTTACCCACTCTAGTAAAGCATATGTACATGTCCGTCCAGAATAATAGTATATGCTTTAGATACCATTATTATCTCCAATTTTTGCTATATTAATTCAGAAATGTGTTCTTTTTATATGTAAATAAATCAGATAAGGTGCCAAAGGGGAGTTTCTTTAACCACCTCAGCTCCCCTAGCTTAACCACCTCCCGACCGCCTAACGCACCGATGCGTCCGGGAGGTGGTTGATTTACTCCTCCTGGACGCATCGGCGCGTCATCTCACGAGACGCGAGATTTCGTCACAGCCGGCCCGCGCATGCGCATCGCGGGCTGGCATTTCGTCGAGGAGTATTTCGTCAGCAACCTGCCAGCCAATGATCGCGGCTGGCAGGTTGCTGATTTTTTAAAAAACTATCGGAGGCCATATATCAGATCATATTTGTAAATATGATCTGTTATATGGCTGGCCTGCTCCTCTGCTGGTTCTTTTCGTCGGTTGGATCCAGCAGAGAAGCAGGCTACACAGTGAGTACACCAAACACCTCATACTAGCCCCACATCACCCCCCTGAACCCCTATTAACCCTTTGATCACCCATTTGATCGCCCCTGTCAATCACTAGTGAAAGGAAAAAAGTGATCAGTGCAAACTGTCACTTTTTTTTTTCACTGGTATTGACCGTTAGGTTTTAGGTATAGTTTAGGCCCCTTTGTTAGGTAGTTTAGGGATCAGTTAGCGCCCAGCCCACCGCACCGCAGTCACTGATTCGCTGATTAGCGTATCGCTAATCAGCATTTGTACTTTTATAGTATCTGGAAGTGATCAAAACTGATCATGGTCAGATCTATAATTGTATTAGTGCCACTTTAGGTTCGCCCTCCACCCAAAACGCAGTGTTTGCCCGATCAGGCCTGATCGGTCGCCCACACGTGCGTTCACCCACGCCCGCCCCACCGCAGTGACAAAATTTATTTTTTTTTGATCACTGCACATTCACTTTACACGCTGCGGCGATAAAAAAATCTGTTTTGATATTTTTTATCAACCGCAGCGGCCTCCGGTACTTCGCTAGCCTCCTATTTGTAAGACAGGCTTGCTTTTTTTTCTTGGGTAGTCTCAGGGAATACCCCTAAATTTAGTTGCCCACATGTCAAACAGGGGGTATTCTTCTGAAGAGGCCTACAGGCTTCTGACCCAGTCGGATGAGGAATGGGAACCCTCATCTGATGAATCTAGCGGGTCAGAATACGAACCTATAGAAAGCAATGGCTCTCTGACCCAAAGTTTGGACGAGGAGGCTGAGGTCCCTGATAGCACCAGGCGTACCCGGCCCCGTGTCGCTAGACCGCAGGTTGCGCAGGATCCGCTTCAAGAGCAGCAGAGTGGGGCTGGTGCTGTCGGATTACGTGGTGAGGCATACACAAGCAGCCCAGCCCTTCCTGGACCTAGTACCAGCACTGCCGTAGAACATGGTGAAGTAGCGAGCACCAGAAGGGCAGTTGAAGCTGGTACGGTGGCACGTGCATTAGTGACCCCGTCGCAGCCACCGCAAAGACGTACCCGTAGAGCCCCTAGAATCCCTGAGGTGCTGGCAAACCTTGATTGGCAGTCCCCAACTTCAGCCGCACCTGTAGTTCCCCCTTTCACCGCCCAGTCTGGAGTTCGGGTTGAGACAGCTCAGATCGGTTCGGCCCTGGGATTTTTTGAGCTGTTCTTGACTGCGGAGCTCTTAGACTTAGTTGTGGCAGAGACAAACCGGTATGCCACACAATTTATAACCACTAACCCGGGAAGCTTTTATGCCCAGCCTTTCCGGTGGAAACCAGTCCAAGTTTCCGAAATTAAAACTTTTTTGGGCCTTCTCCTCAACATGGGTCTAACTAAAAAGCATGAATTGCGGTCATATTGGTCCACGAACCCAATTCATCACATGCCCATGTTCTCTGCTGCTATGTCCAGGACACGATTTGAGACCATCCTGCGTTTCCTGCACTTTAGTGATAACAGCACCTCCCGTCCCAGAGGCCACCCAGCTTTTGACCGGCTCCACAAAATTCGGCCCCTCATAGACCATTTCAACCTGAAATTTGCAGATATGTATACCCCAGAGCAAAACATCTGCGTAGACGAGTCCCTGATACATTTTACCGGGCGCCTTGGCTTCAAACAATACATCCCAAGCAAGCGCGCCCGGTATGGGGTCAAATTGTATAAGCTCTGTGAAAGGGCCACAGGCTATACCCACAAATTTTGTGTCTATGAGGGAAAAGATCAGACCCTGGAGCCGGTCGGTTGCCCTGACTACCTGGGGAGCAGTGGGAAGATAGTCTGGGACTTGGTGTCACCCTTATTCGGCAAGGGGTACCATCTTTATGTGGACAATTTCTACACAAGTGTGGCCCTCTTTAGGCATTTGTTTCTAGAACGGATTGGCGCCTGTGGTACCGCGCGAACTAGTCGCGCGGGCTTCCCCCAACGGCTCGTTAGCACCCGTCTTGCAAGGGGGCAGAGGGCCGCACTGTGTAACGAAGAACTGCTTGCTGTGAAATGGAGAGACAAGCGTGACGTTTACATGCTCTCCTCCATTCACGCAGACACGACAATACAAATTGAGCGAGCAACCCGTGTCATTGAAAAGCCCCTCTCAGTCCACGACTATAACCTTCACATGGGAGGGGTGGACTTCAATGACCAGATGTTGTCTCCGTATTTAGTTTCCCGCAGAACCAGACGCTGGTATAAGAAGGTGTCTGTATATTTAATTCAATTGGCTCTGTATAATAGTTTTGTTCTCTACAGTAAGGCTGGGAGAACTGGATCCTTCCTCAAATTTCAGGAAGAGATCATCGAGAACCTCCTGTACCCAGGAGGTTCCGTGGCCCCATCCACCAGTGTAGTTAGCCGTCTACACGAGCGACATTTCCCCAATGTCGTTGCTGGTACCTCAACCCAACCGTCACCCCGAAAAATATGTCGTGTCTGTAGCAGGAGTGGAATAAGGCGTGACACCCGCTATTTCTGTCCTGACTGTCCTGACCACCCTGCCCTATGCTTACCACACACAGGTACACCGAGCATAGGGATCATCTCACCAGGACAGGCACACAGGGCTATTAGGGCCCATTCACTCACACAGCTGCTGCAAACGTCTCCTTTCACCTGGGACAAAGTGCATAACGCACTTCGCCACATCTTTGGGCGATTTGCGCTTTGCACATTGACCCATGGGGAAGGAGAGGTTTGTTCTATAAAGGTAAAAAAAAAAAAAAAAACACCAGTAAGCAAAAAGGTTAATGTTTAGTTCAAAAAGTTAAAGTTTATATGTTCTGTTCCAAAGTTAATAAAATTATTGCGTTGCGGCCTGGTTTTTTCTTTTTTTTTTTTTTTCTTTTTTTACCTTCCAGGTGGACCAACCGATCAACTAGCTGCAGCACTGATGTGCATTCTGACAGAAGCATTGCGCTGCTGTCAGATTACACGCAAGTTGGTGTATGCGGCGCTGCAAGACGAGATTTCTACTCTGCAGTAACAGATACGTTTGCCGAGGCATACGAGCTGAGGAGGAGGCGGCGTTCCTATGCTTTGGCAAACACTTTGTATGTAAAAAAAATAATAATCCTGGCAATGATTTATTCATCCACATCGATTGATGTGAATGGAGAAATCTGGTTTGCCAGGGCATACGAGCTAAGTGGGTATGGATGTTGGGCGGAGCTCCTATGTCCTGGCAGACGCCTTTCCCCTCTTTTTATTTTTTTGGGCAGAGATTTTTTCATCGACATTGATCGATGCGAATGAAGAAATCTGTGCCGTTCATTTTTTTCTTTCAGCCCAGAGGCTGAACGGAAAAAAGAATCTCATTACCTGTATGCTCAATATAAGGAGAATAGCAGAAACTCCTAATGCTGGCCATACATGTAATGATTGCGGAGACCCTCAAATGCCAGGGCAGTACAAACACCCCACAACTGACCCCATTTTGGAAAGAAAACACCCCAAGGTATTCGCTGAGGGGCATATTGAGTCCATAAAAGATTTAAATTTTTGTCCTAAGTTAGCAGAAAGTGAGACTTTGTGAGAAAAAACAAAAAAAAATCAATTTCCGCTAACTTATGCCAAAAAAATACATTTCTATGAACTTGCCATGCCCCTCATTGAATACCTTGGGGTGTCTTCTTTCCAATGTGGGGTCACATGTGGGGTATTTATACTGCCCTGGCTTTTTAGGGGCCCTAAAGCGTGAGAAGAAGTCTGGGATCCAAATGTCTAAAAATGCCCTCCTAAAAGGAATTTGGGCACTTTTGCAGCCTAGATGCGCAAAAGTGTCACACATCTGGTATCGCCGTACTCAGGAGAAGCTGGGGAATGTGTTTTGGGGTGTCATTTTACATATACCCATGCTGGGTGAGATAAATATCTTGGTCAAATGCCAACTTTGTATAAAAAAATTGGAAAAGTTGTCTTTTGCCAAGATATTTCTCTCACCCAGCATGGGTATATGTAAATTGACACCCCAAAACACATTCCCCAACTTCTCCTGAGTACAGCGATACCAGATGTGTGACACTTTTTTGCTGCCAAGGTGGGCAAAGGGGTACATATTCCAAAGTGCACCTTTCGGATTTCGCAGGCCATTTTTTACACATTTTGATTGCAAAGTACTTCTCACACATTTGGGCCCCTAAATTGCCAGGGCAGTATAACTACGCCACAAGTGACCCCATTTTGGAAAGAAGACACCCCAAGGTATTTCATGAGGGGCATGGCGAGTTCCTAGAATTTTATATTTTTTGTCGCAAGTTAGTGGAATATGAGACTTTGTAAGGAAAAAAAAATAATAAAAAAATAATCATTTTCCGCTAACTTGCAACAAAAAATTGAAAATTCAAGGAACTCGCCATGCCCCTCACAGAATACCTTGGGGTGTCTTCTTTCCAAAATGGGGTCACTTGTGGGGTAGTTATACTGCCCTGGCAATTTAGGGGCCCAAATGTGTGAGAAGTACTTTGCAATCAAAATGTGTAAAAAATGGCCTGCGAAATCCGAAAGGTGCACTTTGGAATTTGTGCCCCTTTGCCCACCTAGGCTGCAAAAAAGTGTCACACATGTGGTATCGCCGTACTCAGAAGAAGTAGGGCAACGTGTTTTGGGGTGTATTTTTACATATACCCATGCCGGGTGAGAGAAATATCTCTTTAAAAGTCAACTTTTCACATTTTTTTATACAAAGTTGTCATTTGACACAGATATTTATCTCACCCAGCATGGGTATATGTAAAAAGATACCCCAAAACACATTGCCCAACTTCTCCTGAGTACGGCGATATCACATGTGTGACACTTTTTTACAGCCTAGGGGCGCAAAGGGGCACAAATTCCTTTTAGGGGGGCATTTTTAAACATTTAGATTCCAGACTTCTTCTCACGCATTAGGGCCCCTAAAATGCCAGGGCAGTATAAAGACCCCACAAGTGACCCCATTTTGGAAATAAGACACCCCAAGGTATTTTGTGATGGACATAGTGAGTTCATGGAAGTTTTTATTTGTTGTCACAAGTTAGTGGAATATAAGACTTTGTAAGAAAAAAACAAAAACAAAACATCATTTTCCGCTAACTTGTGACAAAAAATAAAAACTTCTATGAACTCACTATGCCCATCAGCGACGACCTTAGGGTGTCTTCTTTCCAAAATGGGGTCATTTGTGGGGTGTTTGCACTGCCCTGGCATTTGAGGGTCTCCGTAATTATTACATGTATGGTCAGCATTAGGAGTTTCTGCTATTCTCCTTATATTGAGCATACAGGTAATGAGATTATTATTTTTTCGTTCAGCCTCCGGGCTGAAAGAAAAACTGAACGGCAGAGATTTCTTCATTCGCATCAATCAATGTGGATGAAAAAAATCTCTGCCCAAAAAAAAAAAATATATAAGGAGGGGAAAGGCATCTGCCAGGACATAGGAGCTCCGCCCAACATCCATACCCACTTAGCTCGTATGCCCTGGCAAACCCGATTTCTCCATTCACATCAATTGATGTGGATGAATAAATCATTGCTGGTTTTTTTTATATATAAAAAGTGTTTGCCAAAGCATATGAACACCACCGCCCCCTCAGCTCATAAGCCTCGGCAAACATATCTTTTAGGAGAAATCTCGTCTTGCAGTGCCGCATACACCGACTTTTGTGTAATCTGACAGCAGCGCAATGTTTCTGTCAGAATTCACATCAGTGCTGTAGCTGGTCGATTGGTTGGTCCACCTAGAAGGTAAAAAAAAACAGAAAAAAAAAAAAAAACAGGCAGCAACGCAATAAATGTATTAACATGAACTTTATAATAACTTTTTAACAGAACATTAACTTTTATGAACTTTGGAAACAGAACTTTTTTGCTTACCGGTGATCTTTTTTTGTTTATGTTTTTAACCTTTATAGGACAAACCTCTCCTTCCCCATGGGACAATGTGCAAAGCGCAAATCGCCCAGAGATGTGGCGAAGTACATTATGCACTTTGTCCCAGGTGAAAGGTGAGGTTTGCAGCAGCTCTGTGTGAATGGGCCCTAATAGCCCTGTGTGCCTGTCCTGTGAGATGCAATCCCTATGCTAAGTGTACCTGTGTGTGGTACTTCCGGAAACACTCCCCTAAGCATAGGGCAGGGTGGTCAGGGCAGTCAGGACAGAAATAGCGGGTGTCACGCCTTATTCCACTCCTGCTACAGACACAACATTTTTTTCGGGGTGGCGGTTGGTTTGAGGTACCGGCAACGACATTGGGGAAATGTCGCTCGTGTAGGTGGTTGGGGCCACGGAACCTCCTGGATACAAGAGGTTCTCGATGATCTCTTCCTGAAATTTGAGGAAGGATCTTGTTCTCCCAGCCTTACTGTAGAGAACAAAACTATTATATACAGCCAATTGAATCAAATATACAGACACCTTCTTATAACAGCGTCTGGTTCTGCGGGAAAGTAAATAGGGAGCCAACATCTGGTCATTAAAGTCCACCCCTCCCATGAGCGATTTATAGTCGTGGACACAGAGGGGCTTTTTAATGACACTGGTTGCTCATTCAATTTGGATTGTCGTGTCTGCGTGAATGGAGGAGAGCATGTAAACGTCACGCTCGTCTCTCCATTTCACCGGGAGCAGTTCTTGGTTACACAAGGCACCCCTCTCCCCACAGCAGCCAATCTGTTCTAGGAATAAATGCCTGAAGAGGGGCACACTTGTGTAGAAATTGTTCACATAAAGATCGTACCCCTTGCCAAATAAGGGTGACACCAAGTCCCAGACTGTCTTCCCACTGCTCCCCAGGTAGTCAGGGCAACCGACCGGCTCCAGGGTCTGATCTTTACCCTCACAGATCAGAAATTTGTGTGTATAGTCTGTGGCCCTTTCACAGAGCTTATACAATTTGACCCTATACCGCGCGCGCTTGCTTGGGATGTATTGTTTGAAGCCAAGGCACCCGGTAAAATGTATAAGGGACTCGTCTACGCAGATGTTTTGCTCAGGGGTATACAAATCTGCAAATTTGGTGTTAAAGTGGTCTATGAGGGGCTGAATTTTGTGGAGCCGGTCAAAAGCTGGGTGGCCTCTGGGACGGGAGGTGCTGTTGTCGCTAAAGTGCAGGAAACGCAGGATAGTCTCAAATCGTGTCCTGGACATGGCAGCAGAGAACATGGGCATGTGATGAATTGGGTTCGTGGACCAATATGACCGCAATTCATGCTTTTTTGTTAGACCCATGTTGAGGAGAAGGCCCAGAAAAGTTTTAATTTCGGAAACTTTGACGGGTTTCCACCGGAAAGACTGGGCATAAAAGCTTCCCGGGTTGGCGGCTATAAATTGAGTGGCATATCGATTTGTTTCTGCCACAACTAAGTCCAACAGCTCCGCAGTCAAGAACAGCTAAAAAAAAAAACTGTGCCGAACCGATCTGAGCTGTCTCAACCCGAACTCCAGACTGGGCGGTGAAAGGGGGAACTACTGGTGCGGCTGAAGTTGGGGGCTGCCAATCAGGGTTTGCCAACACCTCAGGGACTCTATGGGCCTGTCTGTGCAGTGGCTACGACGGGGGAACTACTGCACGTGCCACTGTACCAGCTTCAACTGCCCTTCTGGTGCTTGCCACTTCACCATGTTCTACGGCAGTGCTGGTACTAGGTCCAGGATGGGCTGTGCTGCTTGTGTATGCCTCACCACGTAATCTGACAGCGCCTGCCCCACTCTGCTGCCCTTGAAGCGGATCCTGCGCAACCTGTGGTCTAGCAACACAGGGCCCGGTAAGCCTGGCGTTATCAGGGACCTCAACCTCCTCGTCCGAACTTTGGGCCAGACTGCCACTGCTTTCTACAGGTTCGTATTCTGACCCGCTGGATTCGTCAGATGAGGGTTCCCATTCCTCATCCAACTGGGTCAGAAGCCTGTAGGCCTCTTCAGAAGAATACCCCTTATTTGCCATTTGGACTACTAAATTTAGGGGGTATTCCCTGAGACTACCCAAGAAAAAAAGCAAGCCTTACAAATTGGAGGCTAGCGAAGTACCGGAGGCCACTGCGATTGATAAAAAATATCAAAACTGATTTTTTTATCGACGCAGCGCTTGTAAAGTGATTGTGCAGTGATAAAAAAAAAATTGGGGGGGGGGGTCACTGTGGCGGGGCGGGCGTGGGTGAACGCACGTGTGGGCGACCGATCAGGCCTGATCGGGCAAACACTGCGTTTTGGGTGGAGGGTGAGCTAAGGTGACACTAATACTATTATAGATCTGATTGTGATCAGTTCTGATCACTTACAGATACTATAAGGCCTCTTTCACACGGGCGTCAGTTTTTTTGCCCGGATAAGAGGCGGGTGCGTTGCGGGAAAATGCGCAATTTTTCCGCGCAAGTGCAAAACATTGTCATGCGTTGCACTCGCGTGAGAAAAATCGTGCATGTTTGGTACCCAAACCCGAACTTCTTCACAGAAGTTCGAGCTTGGGATTGATGTTCTGAAGATTGTATTATTTTCCCTTATAACATGGTTATAAGGGAAAATAATAGCATTCTGAATACAGAATGCTTAGTATAATAGTGCTGGAAGGGTTAAAAAAAAAAAAAGTTAACTAACCTTATCCTATTGATCGCGTAGTTCCCGGTCCGTTTCTCTTCTTTAGCTGTGGGCTAAATGACCTGTGGTGATGTCAGATCACATGCTCCAATCACATGGTCCATCACCATGGTGATGGAGCATGTGATCTGATGTCACCACAGGTCCTTTAGCCCACAGCTAAAGAAGAGACCGACCGGGAACTACCCGATCAAGAGGATAAGGTGAGTTAACTTTTTTTTTTTTTTTAACCCTTCCAGCACTATTATACTAAGCATTCTGTATTCAGAATGCTATTATTTTTGTCAAGGAACCATGAACCAGACGTACAACAAGAGATAAGTGGAAATAAGAAGGCTTTATTGAAAATCCGGCTGTAAGGCAAAAGTCCAAACGGATAACTAAACCGAAGCAGGGTCTTGCGAAGCCAGAGGTCAGGAACCAGGAGGGTAATCAGACGAAGCCTGGATCAGGAACCAGCAGGGTAGTCAGACGAAGCTGGATCAGGAACCAGCAGGGTAGTCAGACGAAGCCAGGATCAGGAACCAGAAGCAGCAGCAGTCTTAGAAGCATGTGAACACAGGAGGACCAAGCAAGGAACTGAAGCCACAGACCTCCTAATATATGAGCTAGGCATCCAGCTCCTCCCAGTGGGAAGGAGAAGCCGCCGGGTGGGAGGCTACAAGAAACCCAGAAACCAAGATGGCCGCCAGCACATGTCAAACGAAGGAGAACAGCAAGAAGGTAAGACCATGACAGTACC